>NC_045957.1:62222059-62394559 GCF_010909765.2 Amblyraja radiata | reverse complement strand
CAGGAGGTTTGACTCCATTCTGGACAGAGGAGCCCATTTGATATGCACTGCATCAACCACCCTGAGCATTAATTCTCTTATTACTAGTGCACAGTGACTGCAGTGTATACAATCTACAAAATGTACCATAGTTATTGACTCAGACGGCTTCCTCACCACCTCCAAAAACAGCAACCTTTACCACCAAGAAGAGTAAAGCTAACAGGCGCATGGGAATACCATCATTTGCAGGTTCTAGGTTCATCTCCAAGTCATACTCCAAATTGACTTGGAGATATATCCCAAGTCCTTCACTGTGAGAGTACCTTCATCAGTTCAAGAGAATGGCTCACCACAACCTTTCTAAGGACCATTGGGGATGGCCAATGCACGCTGGCCTTGCCAGTGATGGCCAGGTCCCAGAATTAAATATTAAGGAATTGATTAATTTGATTAAGCCAAAGGTAGACAAAAAATGCTGGAGAAACTCAGTGGGTGAGGCAGCATCTATGGAGAGAAAGAATAGGTGATGTTTCAGGTCGAGACCCTTCTTCAGACTGATGTCGGGGGGGGGGGGGGGGGGGGGGGGGGGTGAGCTTAAACCAGATCAACAGTTATTATGAGAAATATTTGAACTGAGATGATTTCATCATGAAAGCAGAATGTCTCAATTGGTAATGAAGCTGCGAGGAACAATGTGCCAACTTTTAGCAAAACTGGTAAGAAATAAATTATTACTCTGCTCTGTTCCTCCATTGCAAGTCATCTATGTAGCAGAGGGTAATCTTGTATCATCCAGATTATTAATTAACTGTAAATTGGCATGCTGTTTACACCAAAATAGTGTCCACTAAAGAACACATGTGATCACAATACATTCACGTTGTAGATCAGGAGCAATTGTAAAACTCTTGTGCTTCATCCTCGGTATTCCTTAATGCTCTCTCTGCTTAAAGTAGGTAGATAGTGCAAAATCTGTTCAATAGGAACATCATTGTGACTCTGTTCACTATATCTGTTACCTCAGAAACAGGGAACAATCCAACAGCTCTAATGAAATAAATAAATAATTCAATGCCAAACAAATGAGGTGCTGTAATATCTGGTCCGATATTTCCAAACTGAAAATGAATCTACCATATTATGGTCAAATGAGCAGTTATGACCAATGAAAATTGAACAAAGTCTTCCGAGTAAAGGAGTGGAAAAGCAGAATTTCATCTTGCATCCAAAATATAAAAATCATGCCCACTATATCTCACATTATATGGATAATGTACTGACTTCACACACATACATTTCTGGGTTTCCCTCTTAAGGATGATGCTTCGTCTATGGAAGGTAAAGTTTAAAATCGCCCCTCTATGTGCATAACGCCATATGGCAACTTACACTAGAGTTTCATTGCTGTTTGATATGGGGTTGATTAATATTGTACTTGTACAGTATTGCGTTCATCTTAATAAAATAATTCATCATTGTTGGCAGTTCAACACTCATCTTCATCATTTTGGAATTTAGAGGGCTGCAGTCATTATTAATAGAGGATTCGGCAATACTTTCTGAGAATGTCTTAGGATGCCTTAATAAAAATTAATTCATCACACTTTGCGCTGTAACCTTTCTTCATTCCAAAATGCTAATGTACATGCTGTAGATATTCCATACATGGTTGAACTATGTTATTACTCAGCATATTATTGCCCTACTCTTTGTCCACCTTCCAAACTTCACCATCTGCTCTTCAACAGCATGCAGCCAGTGAATTCACTGCTCATCTGTCTCATTGTATCACATCCACTCCAAAAGCAGGCCACTTCCATGATCCCAATAGGGATCAAATTGACAAATAGTCAGACCGCATTTCAGCTTTGTTGAGGGATTGTTGAAAAATGAGCCGGGGCCTTGGTGATTTCTCACTCCCCCCACCCCTGCTTCAAAACGAAAATGAATTTTAGAAATATAAAATGATATGTTCAAAACAAAATTTCACTTCTTGTTTCGTTTTCAATTTGGATAAAATTTAAAGTCAAGCAAATAAAGCTATTGTCACTAATTTCTTTCCTACTTTCTTCGAGTTTGAGTATTCTTGTTTCAGCAATGTAAGCAGATGATAACTGAGAAACTGAATGGGAAGAGTTATTGAGTTTTACAAAGCCGCATTGACACAAGCAAATATAATTGATAGACACGAGGTATTGCAGATGCTGGTTTACAATATAAGGGAAAAAGTGCTGTGGTAATTCAGTGTGTCCGGCAGCATCTCTGGAGAACATGGATAGGTGATGTTTTGGGTTGGGGCCATTCTTCATGTAAACCTTGTTTTCCCTCTTTCTCTATCCCTCCCCCATCGTAGTTCTCCGTCTAGTTTTACTGATCTCCTGATTAGATTTTACTCATTGTATGCCTCGTTGTCACCTTCCCTTCAACTAACTATGATTCATTTTACATTTTCCTTGGGGGGGGGGGGGGGTGGAAAGGAGAAATTGTAATTGTTGACTTCCAGTACTGAGTGCCATTATAACTCGTTTAATTGTATGTTAATTGGAATTGTTGTGGGGATCATAAACATTTGTAGAAAATTCCCCTGATGATTTTACCTGCATTTGCCATTGAAACAAAAACATATTTCTAGCAAGATGTCAGCAAAAACAGATATGAAAGGAAAATTAATATTTTGTATTTTTATTAATATTCAACAGAGGTGATTTCTTGTGTAACCATATTTAGCAATGTTTTCAACAAGCAGAGTAAGATTTCCTTTATTTGCTTGATGTTTCTAGCAAAATTAGAAATGTCTTATTTTTGAAGGTGATTACAATTTCATTAGAAATACCAATGAGAAGGAAATGTTTCTGCATTTGTCATGAGGTTGCTCTGCACAGCAGCCAAAGGAAATCATCCTCATTGGCTTTTGCTGTTAATTGTCATGCTGTTTCTTCTTGTTTGCCTGAGGCATAAACATCACAAAACAAAATGCCATTTATATCTTCTTTAATGTACAAAAAGGTGCAAGATTGGAATATAGTTGTGCCAAATGTCTCTTTTTTGCTTTTCATTTTCCACTGATCAAACCTGGTAATAGCAATTCCTGACAAAATAAATCGTGCATCAATATGTTACCAAAATAATTAATGGAGTTTGTATCAACAGACACGTACGAGAATGGATTCAAACTTCTAAGGATTTTACGATGAAAGGAACTAGCAGCATCTTAATTTGAGGAAATTGGCAGAATGAAGTTCACATTCTCATCTGGTCCTGAGTTTTATATTTCTTTACGAGGATGAGAAAAAGTGAATAGCTAATATCTAATTAAAATGTCAAAGGAAGAAAATATTGTATAGGCATAACATGCAACCTTCAAAACAGTGTGGAATATAATTTAATTAAAAGATAGTGTACGATTAGCAATATTTTAATTGTTGCATGAGCACGTACACTCTGGGTGTTTGGCTTTAAGATTTAATTTGAGTATTTACTCGGAAACTGGCTTCATGGAGTATCAGTTAATAGAACTGCACTTTCCAACAGCAAACCTATAGGGCTATGAAAAATGAATAATAGCAAGAGTATAAAAGATGAATTGTAGGTTATGTATTTTCAATGACTCAAATAGGCCTGGAGTGCTATTAACTATTTTGATAGAAACAGGTCCAAATTATTTTGAATTGGCATTTATTGTGTGTCATGAACAATTCTGTTTTCAACTAAACGTCAAGCTTATAAGCCCTGTCCCACGGTACGAGTTCATTCCAAGAGCTCTCCCAAGTTTGCCCTGATTCGAACTCGGAGATTTACGGTAATGGCCACTCGTCGGTACTCGGGGCTCTCGTGGACACTTTTCAACATGTTGAAAAATCTTCACGAGTCTTCCCGTGCTTACCTGCCATTAGCGAGTCTTCCCGAGTACCGACGTACCCGCTACGTTCATTCTCCGTGCTTTCCACAAGTTTGATTTTTTTTAAACTCGGGAAAGCTCTTGGAATGAACTCGTACCGTGGGACAGGGCTTTAAGTGAGTTGCAAGACTGAGCAGTTCTATGATAATATATTATTGCTGTCTATGTAGATCCAATTATTTTAATGAAAAACCTGATTTGAACAGGGGTCTGAAAATATCTTTTTATTTTAATTTTTTATTTAATTTTGTGCCAATTTGATCTTGCAATGAGCATTAAGGAATTGTTCATTTCTGAACAATTTTCCATATGTTTTCACGTGGGAATTTGACTATAACATGCAATGGTAAAGCACATCTACACTCCAGTAGTTCAGAGTATGATCTGTGGCTGACGTACAATCTAAACTGGTAACTATTGGGAGGTTGGGATGACATCATAAAAGAGTGCAATACTTTAGTGCTTTATTAATGGGCGTTAGCTCCAAGACATTAATGATTTTTTTTCATGTTTTACATTTACAGTCTGTAAACCCTACACTATCTACTGTGAAACTCTGCTAACAAAAACCTATGACTGTGTAGAGTTTCATGTTGATGAAAAGCCTTGGCTACACTTTAATCACATTATTTGACAATTGACACCATCAGACCACAAAGTCTGAAAGTAGATGTGGGGATATCTAATTGAATGATACAGCATAATAAAGTCTGCAAGAGACACACAGTTGTAACATAAGTAAACAAATACACACAGATCAGAATAAACAGGAACATTTTCAATGAAGTTCAAAACTCCTCTGACCATGGTCGATGCCCAGTCTTATGCCCACATATTTTTTATTTTCATTTAAAAGACACAAATTGATAATTTCTCTTCTGAAGTTTCCTTTATTTCATTGCAACAATCAATTAAGGAAATAAGCAAAAGTTATAATTGAAGTTGTGTAATATTGCCATTTATGAGAAGAAATACCATAACGTTCTCATCAGCAAAGCATTCCATTATATATGATGCTGAGCTTTGTGTGCTCATGACTTTGCTATGTCCAAACTGAATGTTTTGAATTTGTTGCTGATTTAGTATGTTAAAATTCACATCATGCTAATTTTCATTTGTTTAGATTTCCTATGTGACCCTATGAGGATAAAAACCATTCTCTTTAAATTGTTTCCAAATAAATGGTGATGCCATCCTTCATTTAATTAAATTGCTTTGTAAAATGAGCTATTAATATCATCTTTTCGTTTTTTTCTTCACTGAAGAGTGGTAACTGGTAGGGGGTATAGGTTTTGAACTTTCAGTCTTTCCACATTATAGGCTGATCTACAGTACTTCCATAATTACCACAGTTAAAATCTCAAAGGGTCCACATTTCTGAAAACTATTTTCTTTGAGTACTTCAAGCATTATAAATAAATTTATTTCACAGGCTGCAAGGGTAAGAGAATTTCTGAGTGAGGGCAAAGTGTGTCAAGCTGTTACAAGCTTATGCGGGTTAATCCCCACGCAAAGAAAAATAATGAGTTAGCTGACTTTCTTTGTAGGGCTGTTGGCCCCAGAGTAAGGTACACCAGCCTTATCAATTAATGGGGATAAGGGGCTCATTCAGTGTGATAGGAGCTCGATGCATGAGATAGGTCTTTGCTATTATCAGATAAGGCCTTTAACAGATTTCCACATAGCAACTTGTCCAAAGGATAAGAGCCCATGGGGTCTAAGGCAATTTGGATGTAAAATTGTCTTGGTATAAACAACCTGGATGAGGGTGTCGGAAGCAGAGAGTGATGGTTGTTGTTTTTTTGTTGTTCTATTGATCAGAAGCTTGCGAATAGTGGTGTGACCCTTATATACAAATGGCCTGGGTGTGACTATAGGAAATATGATCAGTAAGTTCACAGATGCCACAGCAGCTGGTGGTGTTATGGACAGTGAGGAGGGTTGTCTTCAGTTGTTGGACAATAATGATCAGTTAGGAAGGAAATTGGCTGATGTAATTTAATTTTTTTTAAATGTGAGGTGTTATATTTTGAAAGGACCAGTAAGATAAGCAAGGCAGGACTCTGAATAATTGAGGATCAGAAGGAACTTGATGTATTTAAAGGGCCTGTCCCACGAGCATGCGACTGTATGCGGCAAGCGCGACCAAGCCGGAAGCGGGGGCCGCGCGGAGGTCGAGTGAGTGACGTGAAGTTCGAGCGAAGTCCGCAGGAAGTTCGCGCGTGACGTACGGCGTCAAGACGCTGCGTACGGCGTCAAGACGCTTCATATGCCCGTCGAGGCGGTTCGTACGGCGTCGAGGCGGCTGCTGTCCGGCAGGCTGTTGCCGCGCGGAATGTTTGAACTGTCAGTTTTCCGGAGCCCCGCGCGATGTCGGAACCAGCCCCGCACAACTCCATACGGCTCCGGCGATCGAAGTGGGAACGGCCTTGCGAGGCCGTACGGCTCAAGCCACCACGTTAGGTCGCGCTTGCCACATGCAGTCGCATGCTCGTGGGACAGGCCCTTTATATTTCTTAGAGATACAACATGGAAACAGCACTCCACTTTCTCATCTGTTCCCGACTCAATAGGGGCAATTTACCAAAACCAATTTAACCTACAAACCCACATGTCTTTGGGATGTGGGAGGGAATTGGAGCACCCACGTGGCCACAGGGAGAACATACACACTGCACACAGAGGTGGGATAGAAGGCAGAGTGTGTGGAAATGCGTTTAATATGCATGGGTACTTGACAGCTGCCATGGACTTTGCAGGCAAAGACTCTGTTTCCAGGCTTTATACTCCATGGCTCTATTATGTAGATTATGCTAACAAGCTTTCAGAAGCCAGTCGCGTTAAGCATTCCTTCGCAATCCTTAGCATCTATCCTATGGGGTAAAAATTCTGCATAACTTGATCCAACCTGAGATTCTACCCTATCAGTTGCTGGGATGTGACTTTACAATCTCAAACTCGCCAAACCCACGAATAAATCTGCAGATTTTTATATGATTTGCCATTCTCTCGTATGCTAATTATGCAGCTACATAAAAAGGTGGCTGCGAAGGAGAGAGATGAACTTGTCCAGAATATCAATATCACATAATTTATCTAATTTCTAGGCATATCCCTTAAGTGTGAAATTCAATTTGATGACCTCTATGCATGAAGTGCAGTCAGATAAATTTTTCTCTTCTGATTTTTAAAACTCAATTCTTGTATTTCCTGGTAGTCATGACCCTACTCTTATTGTAAGTTATTAATGATTTACAATAGACTTTAAAGATTTATCTTGTGGTTATACAAATATTGTAGAATTCATAAGCATCTAAGTCCAAGTTTATATAGAACAGACTTTTCACATCGCGCTTTCACAAGCATTTGTGTCCACTGATACTGGTGAATGGCATGAAACACTGTAGAAGTTATGTCCATCTCCAGCTTAACTATATACTTATATATTGCTATCTCTTCCCCATAACCTTGCATTTCCATGTTGAGTGAAAATCTATCCATCAAAACACTGAAATCTGTGCAATGATTCTTCCTCTGCAGCTTCTTGTGTTAGAGAATTCCAAGGATTTGTGATGATCAGAGGGAAGGTGGTCATCTCTGATAGTCATCACTACTTTTTTTGGAGGGCCTTAATGCACAAGATGTCGCTTTTCCCTCCCTTCCATGCCATCTTGACTAAGACCCCTCTCCACGGTGATCTCATGCTACCTTCAACTGAGAACTGGAGACCCATCTCAGTTTCTTTCTTCACTCTGCAATGGTGGAGCTTGCGGAGAATTGGCCTTTGCACGCACAAAGTGTTAAAGGACAATTGTATTGTGCATGGTACTTGGGCCTCTTGTTCAATAGAATATTGCAATAAAGAGCCATGCTGAAAACTGTGATGTTTCACCATGCATCAATGGTATAATATGCCTCTTAAGGTACAGAACATGCTTGATGTGCTTGCATGGGTAATGACTTCTGAATCATAGGCAAGAATGCTTGTTTGAATGTATATTCTATCAATAATTATCTTATGGAATCTAAGTTGCTATATCGTTTAATTGTTGATTGCACTTTGTGTGATTTTTCGCAGTTCAAAAAAAAAAAAAATGTCAGTGAGAAGAGGATGTCCATTCAAAGGGACGGCAACATGTGACAGCAAACGAACATGATGAGGGCAATGCCAGTTTATATCTCATACAAATAGCATCTTACTATATCTAAAATGTTACTAAAACTCTCATCTTGTCCTCTTCCGGTTTGCGTTTTTTTAAATTTGCGCAAAAACTGTACCTATATCACTAGGATTTTATCACCACCTTACTCGTCGTTCTCCTCTGCTTCAAGCACACCAGGTTTTGTTCCAATCGGTGGAAAATTACTAAAGTTATGAAGGTTTAAAATATTGTAGGGTCAGCAGATTGGTCTTCTCGCCTGTCGGTCACCATAAAGGTAACGCCCCTTCCGGCAGCCGCTGTCAATCACCGGGGCAAGGAGAATAAAACCCCCAGAAGCGGGGCTGAATCCGTGAGCCGCGCTGAGTCCACAAGCCGTGCTGAATGAGTCCACAAGCTGTGCTGATTGAGTCCACAAGCCGTGTGGGCAGAGAGCAGAGTGCGGGCAGAGAGCAGCGTGCGGGTAGTGAGCAGCATGCGGGCAGAGAGCAGCATGCAAGCTGCTTCTGCAGCGACCAGCGCGACAAGCCAGGGGCTGTTAAGTTGAACCAGAAGCCTCTGAGTGAAGTTGGAGTGGTACTGGGAGCTGCTGCATGAGGCCGAAAGCTGAAGGTGCGGGGTGAGCAGAGTGCGGGGTGAGCAGAGTGCGAACTGTGTCTGCTGCGATCACCCCCCATTTCCCACCACCCCTTCCCCCCCCCACACATCCCCCCATCCCCCCCCCCCCACCACACCCCCATTCCCCACACCCCACTCCCCCTGCCCCACACCCCCCTCCCCCGCACTCCCTGTCCCACACACTCCCCCTCCCACACACCCCCTCCCCATCACCCCCCCCACACTCCTCCTCCCCCACCCCCCCCACACCCCCCTCCCCCACATACCCCCACATACCACGCTCTCCCCCCCCACCTCCACCCCCCTGCTCACACACACACCCACACCCCTCCTCCCCTCCAATACATGGAGAGGAAGGGGGGAGGAGTGCTGGGGGATGAGGGGAAATGAGACGCGCCAGCGCAGTGAGTTGTGGAATATTGCTTTGGGGGAACGGGTTGCGTTGGGGGAACAGGTGAGTGGTGGAATATTGCGTTGGGGAATGGGTTGCGTTGGGGGGACCAGGCCTCCCATGTGACTGGGACCTAACGGGTCCCACTTAGTCTTGTTGTATTTCAAAACAGGAAATCTATGATACCTGAGAGCTTTTGTTCTGCTATATAAAGTTGTGTTTGATTCTTTGAGAGTCCTGAGCTGTGAGGTGTATATTACCCTCTTACTAAGTGTGATCAGTGAAACCGTGGTTAATCATCTACTGATGCCAGATAGTTCCCGGGCATTATAAAAGAGCAGCAATAAAGGTGTCCATTATGGAAAGAATTCTAGTCTGACTGATTCACTCACCTATGGCTCTGCTTCAGTGGCCATAACCAGTAATTGATTAGTTTATTATTTTAGTGGAACAGAGCAGAGCACTTTCACAGCCTAACACAATCAGACCCCTATCTATTGGGACCATGGAAGCATCTGTAATCTCTTATCAATTATTTATGTCCTTCCTAATTTTTCCTTTGTTTTTATAATTCCTTTCCCTGTATGACTGTTCCAATGTGACGCTACTGTATTTGGAACTGTAAGAGGGTGAATTGTCCATGATTTCCTCCATAATCCCTGATGCCTATGTGTTGCTTTAGAAATCAGAGCAGAACCTACTGAGATCAGGACAATCTGGATGGGCCATTAGTACAATCAGTTGTGTGATCACCTACTAGCCAGGTAAAAATGCCAAGGTAATGTGAACTTGCCATGTCACTCCATAGTCAAAATTGATCCTCCTTTGATGTTTAGTTTTGTTTAAAGAATTATATGTTTAAAGAAAGATACGAAGGAGGCATATCCTTTTCAATTTCTCTCTTTTTTCTCTTTTTCTCTCTATTCTTTTTCTTTTTGCTTATTTCACATCACGCTGTTTTCTTTTTCGAGCTATATAATATTCTCTCTATATATAATTCTTGCTTTTCTTACTCTTCTTTTCTATTATTAAATTTAAAATAAGAAGTTGTACATGAAATGTAATATGTTATTTATCTTATATTATTGTACATCACTTCTAATAAAAAAAAAAAAAAAAAAAAAATGATATGCTTTTTAAATATTCCTTATATTAAGGGTTAAATTATTGAATTATTGGTTTAGTGATTATGTACTTGTATTTAGTACAGGGTTTATTAGTAATATGTTGGTTCAGTGATATGTACAGGTATTTAGAATATAATTTGTAAACTATATTCAGTGAGGATTATATGTAACATTAAGCAGTGATTGAGGCTGAGGGCTGAAGGGCACGATTGAATCAGGAAATATAGGCTTTGCTGACAGCACAGTCTGTCTGACCTCCTGACTTTGGATATTACTATCCATAGGGTCAGGTATGAATGCTGCAAACAATTCTTACTTCAATGCAGTCCTGTATACAGGCTGAAATTTATTTTAAAAGCGTTTTGATCCATTTTTGTACAGGCGGACATTATGATGTCATATCTATCTCTGTTGCTACTGACATCACTCACTATAGACTGGCTCCCACTGATGTTAATTAGAGACAGATAATGAAAACCATCTTCTCACATGTGACAGCTCTTCAACCCGATCTGAAAAATATGAGCAATTAAATGTGGCGGCACCCACTATATTATTTATAGTTTAACTGTGGTGCTGCTGAATTGGAGGTGCTTATTAGCTGTATTATTTGGCCTTGTAATTAGCTTTACTCAACTGTATCGGCTAATGAATGGGTCAGCTTCTTTGGTAGCACTCTTGCTTCTAAGTTAGGAGGTAATGGGTTCAGCTCCCACGGCTGGATTTTTTAAAACATAATTCACGCTGACATTGTTGGTGTATCTATACGCTAGGCCAGTCACTGGGAACTAAACAAAGGAGCCCTCAAAAATGGCTATGGAATAAGAGTGTGCAATTACTCCATGCCTATACAAAAGGATTACAGGCAGCACACCATCTTTGTGCTGCCTGCTGTTTTTATGATTGATATGTGCTGCAAAGGAAAAGTGGCTCTTTTGTCTGCATACATCAACCATGAGCTGATATCATTAGTTCCTATAGTTGTTTTAAGCCGTTAAAATTTGCTGTACTTTTCAGCGCGAATATGCACAGTAATTACTGGAGATGCTAACTTCGTGCAGGACAGTGCAGTGCAGCATAAAAACAATCAATGGCTGACTATTGAAGAGAAGGTACATGGAAATTTTACTACACTAAACTTGATGAAGATGGAGAAATATCCAGTCTTCTTAGGGAAGTGCAAGACTCTCCAAGTAACCTGTGTGAGTGGGAACAGAGAGCCACACGAGTTAAATACTAGATATAAGGCCCCAGACTTGTATGCAGCTTTATAAAATCGGCAGTGGTGGGTCCTCGGAAGCAGTGAAGCAGCGGTGATGCCTCAGCAATGGCGATGGGGCCTTGGCGATGGCAGTGAGGCCTCAGCAGGGGTGGTAAAGCCGTGGTAGCAATGGTGACGCCTTGGCAGTGGCGGTGAGACCGCGCAGCGATGAGACCTCAGCAGCAGCTGTGAGGCCTTGGTGGCGGCGGCGGTGAAGCTTCGGCAGTGACGGTGAAGCTTCGGCGGCGGTGGTGGAGCCTCGCAACGATGGGACCTCGGCAGTGGTGAAGCCTCGCGGTGGCGGCGAAGCCTCGTGGGTTGACCTGCGGTCGGCGGTCGATGAGAGCGTGGGGGGACCACTGTGAGGGAGGGGGAAGAGCAATGGATAATGGGGAGTGAGGGAGGGAGGATAATGGAGGCTTGGGGGAACCGCAATAGGGGAGTGGGAGGAGGAGGGACGGAGAAGAACAAAGGAGGAGCCGGCGTACTTTGTAACTTTGTCAGCGCCATAGGTGGCCACTATTTGTATACCTTGGATATGCAAGCAAAGAATTTCACTGTGCCCTGTCACATGTGATAATAAAGTATTCCTTCCCATTCCATTCCAAAATGTTTAATAACTGAATTTGGTGAGTAAGGACTCATAAATGCCTTGTGCTAGCAATTGCATTTATAGCCCTGTGCCTTGCCCACTCTTCCATCACCCACCTACTGGAAACATCTATCAAGCAGAATCATCCACACATCTGCCAACAGCTAAATCAATCAATCAATCAATCATATTCCATGGTATTCACCATATGTTTCCCTCAAAAAAACTTAATGTACAGGAGCCAGGAACTATCTGGAGAGCAAGAGACATGCTTGCATGTCACTATCCCCATGGGGCAGATGAAGCTGGCTGCCATTAGTAGACCCATCAGTTCAGCTATGGTTAATAGAGAGGCTGACTACATTAAAAGTAACCAAATCCTCTTATCTCATCCTCCTTCTCAGTGTCTCATTTCTTTCTCATTCAACAGTTTATTTTGATATACAAGCTGAAGATGGTGTGAGCTTCTAATTTCCTCCTTCTACCCTTCACAAACTTATCCGTGCCTCCTTTCCTTGTCCAATACCCAGGCATGCTAACGGGGCTGGCGATGCCTTACCGGGGATCGCCGTCTAGAGCCCGGAGTGCTGGGCCTGCGGCACCGACATCCTGGAGCTGTGATTCGCGGAGCTCCCAACGCGGGCGGCGCTGACAAACATCGTGGGGTCCTGTGACTCTGCCCGGCTCGGCCTGCGGAATCGGGAGCTGCGGACTCCGGTGGGAGGCGGCTGATCGGGAGGTCCGGGCCGCTGAGGAGGATTTTCACCGTCGGGGTTCGGCGTCGGCGTTCCATCAGCCCGGCGAGAGGGCCTGAGCATCGGGCCGCCTGGGGTGGCGACTGCGGGTGCTCGGAAGGCCCCGACCACGGGTGAACATCTGGGAAGATTGGAGGGGAGGCTGGCTGGACTATGGTGCCTTCCTCACCTTGGTGCCATTGTGTTATGTTGTGTCGTGGACTTTCTGTGCTTTTTAAAAAAATTCTATTTTATTTTTAATATGTTTTATTATTTATTATTTATTTATTTTTATGATACTGACTGTAAAGGGAAATTCATTTCGTTGTCTCTAATTGAGACAATGACAATAAATTTGAATACAATACAATACAATACATATCAGGAAGGAGAAGGCAGTAGTGATGGAAATGCACCACCACTGATTTTAGTTTTGAGATACAGTGTGGAAACAGGCCCTTCAGCCTTTCAAATTTGCTCTGACCAGTGATAGTTCTATGCTGAACATTAGAGGAAAATTTACAGAAACAAATTAACCTACAATCCTATATGTCTTTAGTGTGTGGGAGGAAACTAGAGCACTCAGAGAAAACCCACACGGTCACATGCAAACTCCATACAGACAGCACCTGTAGACTTAGTCAGGATCGAACCCAGGTCTCTGGTGTTGTAAGGCAGCAATTCTACAGCTGCGCCACTCGCATCCCATCTTCCGTACTGGTACCGGCGCTGCACCAAATGTAGAGAATAGAATTAGATTTTGACAGACAGACTATGGAAGATATTAAAGGGTCAGCAAAATAAAATAGATGGTGCATTAGGAATCTTGCCAGAAAGCTTGAATTCAATGTCACGGAGCCTGGAGAAGTCCAAAAGTAATTTGGCACTGGGTTTGGATTGTGACACAAAGGCTATCCATCCTACTATTACATTGTGGCCAATGTTATCAATGTACTTGTGAATCTAATCACAAAGTGGATTCTGATAAGTTCTCTATCTGTATGGTGAAATAAAAGTATCAAGTTTCTTGTCACCTTTGACGGTGCCCCCTCCCTTGGATGTTGCTCTGATCCCATTCGCTGACTGACCATGGAGAGGCCAATCCCCATCATCACTGTTAATAGCTGCCTCCAATTAGCTGGCATTGGTTTGGCCAATTGAACCTTGTCAGCCTACTCCCTATTAAACCCAGACATGCTGGCCGGAGGGAAGCAGGGGCGGTGGGCAATGTGGTAGTGTTTCCCTGCTAGCTGTGTTCTCCTATTGCAGATTTGAGGAAGAATGAACCACTTGGACAAACATGAGACCACCAGTGCCACTGTGTAGGCAAGGCAAGGCAAGGCAACTTTATTTATATAGCACATTTCATACACGAGGCAGACTCAAAGTGCTTCACATAAAAACATGTCATACAATAAATGAAATAATAAAATAGAAGAACTAAAAGAAAAGAAAAACAAAATTAAAAATGCATTATAAAAAGTGCAAAAGTTAAAAGTGCAATGTAGTTAAGATTTAGCTGAAAGCTAAAGTAAACATAAAAGTTTTCAGTCTTGTTTTAAAAGTGGTCAAAGTTGAGGCAAGTCTTAAATCTTCAGGAAGTTTATTCCAGCTATTTGTTGCATAGTAACTAAATCCTGCTTTCCCATGTTTTGTATTTACTCTGGGAATCACTAGCAGATTGGTTTCAGAAGATCTTAGCGGTCTAGAAGGCTTATATAGTGGAAGCATGTCAGTGATATACTTTGGCCCTAAACCATGTAGTGATTTATAGGTGAGCAGCAGGATTTTAAAATCAATTCTCTGACATACAGGGAGCCAATGTAAGGATTTAAGAATTGGTGTAATATGCTCAAATTTTTTGGTCTTTGTTAGAACTCTAGCAACAGCGTTCTGAACAAGCTGTAGCTGCCTGACAGTTTTTTTTGGAAGACCTGCAAGGAGACCGTTGCAATAATCTAGCCTACTATTAATAAAGGCATGTACAAGTTTTTCTAAATCTTGAGCTGACATGAGTCCTCTTAATCTTGCTATGTTTTTGAGGTGATAGTAGGCCGATTTTGTTACTGATTTGATGTGACTGTCGAAATTTAAATCTGAATCCATAATGACCCCAAGATTTCTGGCTTTGTTTGAAGTTTTCAGGGACAGAGAGTGAAGGTGTTGGGTTACTTTAAGCCTTTCTTTTTTAGCACCAAAAACAATTATCTCCGTTTTGTCCTTATTTAGTTGGAGAAAATTTTGTGTAGTGAAGATTAGTTTGCTGGGAAGTAACCCTAGACACACAGTGGCTCTACTGAGGCTAAGACTGAGTGGCTGAGGCAAGCTTGAAATGCCACAACTTCTTCCTGCTCTCAGACAATGAGGGACTGGACCCACACAGAGGCAAAGGATGGCCTCCGGGATAATCCAGAGACTGTCAGTGTCACCTCTTCAAGCCCAAAGCTGAGTTGCCAGGAAGAAACCTGAGACTGCCAGTGCCTCCACTCAAGGCAAGGGTGAACTGTCGGGAGAATCCTAAGATTGTCACTCCTCCTTTGAAGACCAGGACTGAGCTGCTGGGGCAATTCTGAGATCGCCAGTGTCACTGCACATGTTCTATGACAGTGATGGACAGTGCCCTCATGTGGTCCTCGACTTTCAGACCATTGTAAATAAAATATCATGCGAGTTCACCCGCGAGTGCGGTGAGGGGCGGTGTGGTCATTGCTGAACCCATCATCGACCCTGATGCCACACACCACATATGTAATATTACTGACAGTGCGATTTATAAGATTGGCTAGGGTTCTGACAATCCTATAGAACAAATTGCACAAATTCTTGTTAATGGAGAATGAGACAGAGAAAGCTTTTTAGTGAATGCTACAGGCAAAGGTTGATCCAGAGAAATGTGTTCATACTGGGAAATTCTATGAAAGGATTGTGAAATGTGCGATAGATGTACAACATCTAGAAGTGTATAGTTCATATGAAGACAGATATCTGAGTGGAGGCTGCTTCCATTTCTCATTAAATTGTTGAGGCATGAATGTTTAAGGAGGTGGTTCAAGAATTTGAAAATTAATTGGAAACTCACTTTAGACCTTTTGGCTTGGCCAGAACTGATTGAAATTGACTGGGAGGAAGCCTGTTCAAGCAATTTTGTTAAGAGAGTGTGCAGATTGTAATTTTAAAAAACTATTTGAAATGGAAAGCATAAAGAAAGAGGGTGATTTTCTCAGATTTACGCACCTTCTAATCCCCAAATTAATTCTCAATAATAGTGTTCTGCAGAATAACCAAAGAATGCGAATAAAACCAGTATTTAATTTCAATCTAAAATATATTCTATTTTTATACAAATTTACTTTGTCTTTGCCTCTAATTGCGTTGTCAAGAAAAGGGGGATATTTGAGGTTATTTTATGATGTATAAAACCAACAGAGCTGAAACTTATTTAAGAGACACATTTTGTTTTAGAGGTACACGAAGGATTACCTGAATGAAAATGATAAGTTAGTTGCAGTTTTATGAAAATAGATAAACAGCGATGGTAACACCACACAAGTATTTTCTTCCTATAACATGCTTCAACCAAGACATTAAACAATGCTGCACAGACTGTACATTGGGGAGTCCAAGCGTAGTCACGGCGACAGTTTAGTCGAACATTTGAGTTCGGTCCACCAAGGTCTACTGGCTCTCCCAGTTGCTAACCATTTTAACTCTTCCCATTCCCATTCTGTCCTTTTAGTCCTAGGCCTCCTCCATTGCCAGAGTGAAGCCACATGCAAATTGGGTGCTTACAACCTAACGGTACAAACGTTGAATTCTCCATTCTTGGGTAACCTCAAAACCCCCTCCCCTCCTCGCTCTCCCCTTTCTTTCCCCTCGTCCGATCAGGACTCGAACATATTTCTCCCCTTCGTCTTCCCATCCCTATCCACCTACATTCCTTCTTCTGGCTTCACAATTTGCAACTCTTGAATCCTTTTGTACCTCGTCAGTTTTATAATCTCTGGCCTTCGCCTATATTCAGCTATTACCTGCCTGGCTTTGTCCTGCTCCTCCCTCTCTTCCAGCTTTCTCTCCCCTACAATCCATCTGAAGAGAGCTCCTGACCTAAAACGTTGCCTATCCATGTTCTCCGGGGATACCTTCAGACCGGCTGAGTTACTTCAGCACTTTGTTTCTTTATCTGTGTGTTTGTTTTTTAAAGCCTTCAGAAAATACATCACATCCATCAGATCCTCCTCATCCTCAACCAGATATATTCTCAAAGGACTCCAATACATTAGTCAAACATGATTTTTCTTTCATAAATCTGTGATGATTCAGCTCAATCATATTATTATGTTCTATCATATCTTTTATTCTAGCAACTGACATCAGGATAACTGAGCAATGGATCCCTGTTTCATCTTTTCTTAATTTCTTAAATATTGAAGTCACATTTGCTCCCCTCAATCAGCAGCAACTGTCCCAGAACCTATTGTATTTCGGAAGATGGCCATGGGAGCATTCATTTTCAATTATCCATCACCTTCAAAACTCTAGGATTTAGAACATAGTTATTTTTCATTTTCAGTGTACTTTAGTAGAATGTTTTCTGCTAACAATTTATTTTACTGCCTCATTTGACCTGGACCTTTGGTGTGTTGTTTTTTTGGGGAGATTTTTAGTGTCATCTTCTATGGCATACCCCTAGAAGCTTTTAGAGTCTTTTTATGTTTCTCGCAAGCTTACTCACATTCTATTTTCCTTTTCTGTTTCACTTTCTTGGTTACCCTTTGCTCAACTATGAAATGTTTCCAGTGGTCAAGCTTCTTGACAACTTCACAAGCATTTCCTTCCATTTTAAACCTTCTTTAGTTTCTCCTGTAAATCTGAAGACAATTTCTTTTGCAGCTATGTGGCTTAAAATAATATATATTTGCTCCAAGTCATGTATTATTATTTCTTGAAATGCCTGGCATTGCCTGCCCACTTTAAAGTAATTTCACCACTCTGATCCAGCCAGTCTGCTTCTCTTACTTTCAGAGTTTATAGTGTGAAGATTGAAAACAATGTTTTCAGATTGAACCAGGTTATTTTAATGTAAATGTTAGACTACTTGTTCTTGAGGGCCTGCTTACAATGAGATTATTAAGTAAACTGTTTTTGTTACATCAGACTACATCTAAAATAGACTAAGTTCTAGTCACTTCACATACTGATGAAGATATCCATTTAAAATGCATTTTTGGAATTTACCATTGATTATAATGTAGTATCCACCATGATTACTACATTATCTCTGTTACATGTATTTCTTGTACTGAGACTGACAGAATAACAATTATTTGTATTTCTCTCATGTTTTCTGCGCCATGCTTCTTCTTATCCCACCTGAACTGATTCTAAGTCTATCATGAATTATTAAGTCAAGATTATTTCGAACTGATGTCATAGCTTATTCATAGTGCTTCCTGACCTGAATATTTAGGTCTTAGTCTCGGTCACTCTGCTACCACCTTTCTCAAACAGCAACTAGATCAAATCTATTTACAACTAATCCAGGGGGAGAGATAGCTGAATGGATAGCAAATTGGCTCCATGGTGGAAGGTTGTTTCTCGGACTGAAGGCCTGTGATTAGTGGTGTGAGTCAGGCATGGGCGGAAATCCTGGGGGAGTGGGGGATGGGGGACAACCCCCCACCCACCCCCCCCATGTTTAGTAATCCAGACTTGATCAGATGCTTTCTAAGGACTGAATCGGCCCATTCGCAGGACCTTTCAGCGCCCGGCGCTGCTTAAAATCAAACTGCTGCATCGAGGCGATCGAGGCGATTGAGGCTCCCGATGTTGAAGCCCCCGCCGGCCGATGAAAGACCCCGCAAACAGGCCGATTCAAGCCCCACGATTCTGGGCAGACGAAGCTGCTGTTGCTGGAGTTCGGAGTTGGTCACCAACCAGGTCAGCCTCCGATGTTACCGTCCTCAGGGCCCACGGCCGAAGCCTCGCGTGTGTGCGCGGCCGCCAAGAAATTGTGCCCCCCCCCCATGTTTTGATAGCAATTTCCGTGCCTGGCCTCAGGGTTTGGTGCTTGGCCCATTACTGTTTGTCATCTACATTAATGATTTGGATGAGAACATACAGGGCAAGATTAGCAAGTTTGCTGATTATAAAAAAAGTGAATGGTTTTGCAGATAGTGAAGATGGTTGTGAAAGATTGCAGAAGGATCTGGATCGATCGGCCAGGTGGGCTGAGGAATGGTGGATGGAATTTAATGCAGAGAAATGTGAAGGTGTTGCATTTTGGGATGTCTAACAAGGGCAGGATCTATACAGTGATAGGTCGGCCTCTGGGTAGTACTGTAGAGCAGAGGGATCTAGGAGTGCAAGTGCATGGTTCCTTGAAGCTTGAGTCGCAGGTAGATAAGGTGGTGAAAAATACTTTTGGCACTTTGGCCTTCGTCAGTCAGAGTATTTAGTATAGAAGTTGGGGGGTCATGTTGCAGTTGTATAATACATTGGTGAGACTGCATTTAGAATATTGTGTTCAGTTCTGGGCACCATGTTATAGGAAAGATATTCTTCTTCTTCTTCTTTCGTGTGGCGTGCACAGCCTAAAGTTGTAGGACAAATTGTTCTATTTGATCTTCTGTTTGTGCACGTCGAGTTGATTGCATTAGTCGAAACAGGGCGGACCACGTGAAGGTTGCAATCTTCCACCCCATAGGAAAGATATTGTCAAGCTTGAAAGGGTTCAGAGAAGATTTACAAGGATGTTGCCAGGACTAGATTGTGCAAGCTATAGGGAGAGGTTGAGTAGGCTGGGTCTCTATTCCTTGGAGTGCAGGAGATTGAGGGGTGTGCTTATAGAGGTGTATAAAATCATGAGAGGAATAGATCGGATGGATGCACAGAATCTCTTGCCTAGTGTAGGGGAATTGAGGACCAGAGGACATAGGTTCAAGGTGAAGGGGAAAAGATTTAATTGGAATCTGAGGGGAAACTATTTCACACAAAGGGTGGTGGGTGTATGGAACAAGCTGCCAGAGGAGGTAGTTGAGGCTGGGACTATCCCAATGTTTAAGAAACCTTTATACAGGTACTTGGATAGGACAGGTTTGGAGGGATATGAACCAAGCACAGGCCGGTGGGACTAATGTAGCTGGGATATGTTGCCCGGTGTGGGCAAGTTAGACCGAAGGGCCTGTGTCCACACTGTATTACTTTATGACTTTATAACTATGTGTGTCCTTAATACAATCACCTTACTGTTAATTTGTGTCTCTTCAATTTGCTCCATCCTATTTCTGTTGATCTGTGGCCTTGGGAATAACCCGGTTGTTAATCTCTTTGAAATCCTGTCTTTCAGTTTCTTTCCTCAGTCCCTAAAATCTGTGTAGGACCTCATCTCTCCATCCACCCATGTTGTTGGAACCAATATGAAGCTTGCAATCTTGCTCTTTGCACACTCATTTCAAGATGCTCTGCAGGTATTCAGTGATATCCTCGATATTAATGGACACAAAGAGATTGAATTCATAATTTGCCATTGGGAAATTATTAGGCAAAGTTTAGTGGCACTGTTTCTCTTCCTAAGGGAGTAGTAGTATAAATATGTACACATCACAACATTAAAGCAACCCAACAAGGGATGGAACACTTTGTTGCAACTCCTGCAGTTACATAAACATTAAGTATTACTAAATTGTAAACATGGGGCATTCTGAACAATGAGAAAATTAAATACAAATGAATAAGGCAGGAGACATTTACTCTGCTGTTCACAAGCTCAGTATTATCGCTCTCAAGGTTGATATTATTAAACATATACTGAATATTGTACGAGAAGTATATTTAAAAGCTGGAATTTATCAGATTTAATTTTGTGCCACATAGGTAATATAAAGAAAGGTAATGATAAATTAGCAAGAATCTGACTAAGATCCATGTGATGGTCTATTAACGCACTTCATAATTATCCCTCGATAGGTGTGATTAATAAGGTAGCCACTGAAGATGGTTATCAAGAATTACAATGGGATCCTGATTAGCTGGGTAAGTGGGCTGAGGATTGGCAAATGGAGTTTAATTCCAATAAGTTTGAGATGTTGCATTTCCGAAAGGCAAACAAGGGAAGGAACTTCACAATGAATGGAAAGGCTCTGGGGAATGTTGCAGAGCAGAGAGATCTAGAAGTGCATAATTCCTTAAAAGTATCCAAGCACCAGATAAGATTTTAAAATTCTGGACTCTAATGTCTGCAAGCTGTATGTAGAGCAGGGAGTTTTCGATATCTGTTATTAGCAAGTGTTCTCTGGGACTGCAGATAGGATGGGAGAATGAACATGGAGTAGCAATGTTACAAAATTTTGAGATTTAAAAAATTCAGTCTGCAATTTATCCCATCAGATAAAGCATAAAAAGAAGTTTAATTTGATACCTAATTCACTTTCATATCTTCAGTATTAAAAACGTTACGGCCATTTTCATACTCTGAAATTAGCATCTTGACTTCTTTTCCATTGACTTAACTCAAAAGCTGTGATCGAGGACAGTCAAAAGCCCATAACTTTCTTAAAAATTAAGAGAACTGAATGAAATTTTCAGTTATTACAGATTGAAGCATTCTGAAACAAATATGAAACAATCTTACTTGGATGACCTGAAATTAAAGCATATAATTAGTTAGTTACATAATTGTAGCTAATTACAAAATTCAATTACTAGATCTAAACATCTATCCATTTCTTAAGAAAAGGTTAACATTTTTAAATAGCTTAAGTGTCCAAATAACATTCACACAAGAATTCACAATATAACATGATTTTTAAATCTCATTGTCATGAATTTATAGGCCAAATGGAAGGAATTTAGTGTTTAATTCCCGTACATTAATGGGCATTTTAATCATCTTGCGAGTGGGTTTTTGTGGAACGCGATCGATTGGAACGTTCGGTTTGCGGTGAATTTAAACCCCATATCGGCAGGAAAAGCACTGCCGGTTCGTATGGGGCCCAAATCATATTTTCGCGACGTGAAATTTTGATTAAAGTAATCAAGTTTATATGTAAAATAAACGACTTACCTTGTTTTGCCCCGTATGTGAGATCCGTTCCGTTGCCTGCGTTGACGGCGTTAGAAGTCGCTTTTTATTTTACTCCAGCGGTGAAATTGTCCCGCTGTTTAAAAAAAAAAAATTCCGAGAACGGCAGTCGGAGCGAATTTTCAGCATCAGATAGAAGCCCGAGAAAATATATCTTGGACAGGCAGGAGAAAACGGCATTGTAATCCCGCCTACCCCCCCCTCAAAGGCGCCAAAGTCGCGCACACGGCCAGTGACAGAACTGCAGCACCGCTGAAGGTAAGTTTTGTAACATACCTACTGATGGAGCAGCGCAGCCACTGCAAGGAAGAGGAGAATGGCTCTCCAATTGGTGAAATTAGGGAGTAAATTCCTTCCTGGATCTCAATGAGCAAAAATGCATGTGAATTGTGTGCATCATTCAGGACATCCTTCCTAAACCATGCCACCTGCTGCAGGGTACACTGCGGCCTCAGATAATGTTATGGCTACTGTCTGCACTGCAACAGTCTACAGAGCAGGTATATGATTTACAGTGATCTGTTTTATGTTGTACCTTCTGGCCATTAGAAGGACTGAGGCTTTGCCACCACCAGTAACATGCACAGTTTGGAGATCATGAGAAAGAGGACCAAGAGGAATGAGAGGGAGTGAAGAAGATATAAACAGCCTATTTCTGGTCCAGTAGTAAGTGAACAACCCATCCAACATTGCACTGAATCCAACCCCAATTTCTCAATCAAACCAACTGACCATCTTACCTTCCCTCTGTTTTTGGCCATCACTGTGTTTGCATGGAGTCCTGTTATTTGCATAACATTTTCTAAGACTAATGTACTTGCAAACCTGCTGCTATTACAGCTTGAAATAATGATGTTTGGATTTTAAGACAAACAAATCCTTGCCCATCACAGGCTCAGAACCAAAATGCTGGAGATGTAAGAGGCTGCTGCAAGCATAAGTTCAGGGGCCTTTCAGCTCCTTAACACTGCCCCATCATTCAACTGGATTGCAGCTGATCTGTATCTCAATTCATCCTACTAGCTGTAGTTCAACAACTTTTATTCTTAAGATAGACACAAAATGCTGGAGTAACTCAACGGGTCAATAGACAACAGGTGCAGGAGTAGGCCATTCGGCGTTTTGAGCCAGCACGGCCATTTACTGTGATCATGGGTCAGGCATCATCTCTGGAAAAAAGGAATAGGTAATGTTTCTTTTCTCCAGAGATGCTGCCTGACTCGCTAAGTTACTCCAGAATTTTGGGTCTATCTTCGGTGTAAACCAGCATCTGCAGTTCCTTCCTACTCAACTTTTATTCTTACCTTACAAAGAAATATTGTTATTGAAATGTTCAGCCTCAATGTTTGAGAAAAATGATTCCATATTTCCACTATGTTATCCTGTACTGTTTAGTTTTAATTTAATAAAAGTAGTCCTCGTTCACCATGTCCCCCTTCAGAGGAGCTCATTTCTTTCTCTCTACCGTCATAAATTGTCTAAAAAAAACACGGCCAAATTCCGCTATTTGTGTCAGCAAAATACAGACAGAATCAGCAAAATCAGCTCAAATATTCATGGAATTTTAAAAGCAAATGAGCTATACCCAAAACTATTTAACTTTCTGCAAACTATTATTCTGGTTCAAAGAAAAAGCTGCTTGAATTAGTTTCCACACCAGAATAGGCCTCAAGATGAAACTTCAAAATTCCCTTGACAAGAGCCTATACAAGTGGTATTCGTTTTCATGGCTGCATTGGCATTAGTGAGCATTTTTAAAGGTTTTCTCATATCAAAATTGCTTAATTTAAGAGGGAATCGATTATTATGCACAAATGGTACTGATAGCTTAGTTCATATTCAGTGAATACAACTCTCAGAGATGAATTACTGGACACAGTTATTGACAATGCAATTTTGCAGGCAAATCCATTTACAGATTACGACTCTTAAATACAAGAAGGAATAACTTTGAATGGAAAGGAAATAAATAAACGCTGCTGTTCTAATCCACTGCCCAATTGGAATGGTTCTTGGAAGAATTTATTGTTGTAATGAAGCAGGTAATTTTAGCAGGAATTTAAAGCCTGACCTTGGCGATATTGATTGAGGACTATAAATCATTTCAAAGGAGAAAGCATATTCCAGGTAGTTCTTGGACTGAACCTGTATATCTTGAATTAAGGAACAGCAGAAAAAATATTTAAATAAATTGCTGCATGCTTTATGGTGTTCGTCTATGTAGCCAAATATCAAGATGTTTTCCACTAGCGGGAGAGCCTCGGACCAGAGGGCACAATAAACGGGCCTCAGAAGTCCTCAGAATAAAAGGACGTACCTTTAGAAAGGAGATGAGGAGGAATTTCTTTAGTCAGAGGGCGGTGAATCTGTGGAATTCATTGCCACAGGCAATGGTGGAGGTCAAGTCTATGGATATTTCGAAAGAGGAGATTGACAGATTCTTGGTTAGTAATGGGCCTGTCCCACTTAAGGCGATTTTTCAGCGGACTGCGATGAACAGGAAGGTTGGCGCTGTAAAAAGACGGCTAAAGCACAGTGTACTGTAAGTCATTTAAAGGAGGGGGGGGAGAGAGGGTAGAAGGGGGGAGAAGGAGTGGAGACAACTATTAAGAAGCCGGCTTTGAAGTTCGGCGGACATTTAACATTACCGGTCGGCTATCCATGGTTCTGAAAACTACTGCTTACCTTTTTTTTCCCAATGAGCCAATGAAATTCACCGGTCAGCACCGGCAACAACCTACGAGAACCCCCAAGAACCTTTGACCACCTGGCAACCCATTAGGACCTCCTGGCGACCCACCTACGGCTTGAGAATTCTTGTTACTCTCCATGGCGGCTTAATTCTGATCGCCGCTAATTTTTCAACATGTTGACAAATTCAGAGACCATATTGAGGCCGCGACTAGTTCCCAGAATGCAGGAGCTCCTCACAACCATGAAGGCGACTCCCGCGAACATGTGGCGACTGCATAGTTTCCTGCAGTCGCCTAAAAAGTCGCCTAAGTGGGACAGGCCCATAAGAGTCAAGTCAAGTCAAGAGAGTTTATTGTCATGTGTCCCAGATAGGACAATGAAATTCATGCTCATGTCAAAGGCTATGGGGAGAAGGCAGGACAATGGGGTTGAGAGGGAAAGATAGATCACCCATGATTGAAAGGCAGAGTAGATTCAATGGGCCCAATGGCCTAATTCTGCTCCTATGACTTATGAACATATGAAATTGTGGTTTGTAGCTATGATATAAGAATCATGGTAGCCAATCTCTACCCAGCCTGTTCCCATAGACAACCACGTGACCAAGCAGTTTTTGCAAAGAAACAACAAGGGACAAAATTGCTCTAGACTGTGTGACTCTACTACTCTATAACTCAACCAATGCAATTTAAGATGAATTGTGTGTCATTTCCCAGATTGTACACAAAATAAAACTCTGCTTCTTTAACTGCTTCACCCTATTGTGGTGAAATCGTGATGGATCACCTCAAAGTCAAACTTGCTTTTTGTGTGGTACCAAGAACTTAAATGCAGTTCCTCAGATATAATGTCAACTAAAAATGTCTGATGAAATTAGTGGCAGGTACAATTAAAACATATTTGCACAGGTTCTTGGATACGGCAAAACTTAAGGAAATGGAACTGGTGAGGATGGACATCTTGGTTGTTGTGAACAAGTTGGACCAAAGAGCCTGTTTTTGTGCTGTGTGATTTTGTGAATGTGTGAAAATTTCACACTCTGTATTCCAGAATAGTTGGCATATAGGCTAACATCCATTTCATATTTTAAAATATATTTTGTACTTCCCCTTTAGCTTTTATTATCTAAAATCTCACTGTTTAACCATTTATAATAAACTTTGTCTGCCAGAGATTTCAATGTTGAAAAATTTTCTGCGACCAAACATTGGTCGCCATGGAGAAAATCGATAATTCTGTAGTCGTAGGTGCAGTTGTAGAGGGGTTACCATGTAGTTATAGGTGATTTTCATTGGCTCATTGAGGAAAAAAACGTAAGCAGGAGTTTTCAGAACCAAGGATAACTGACCGGTAATGTTAAATGTCTGCCGAACTTCACACCTGTGCATCTCTGGCTTATTAATAGTTGTCTGGCCTCTTAAAAGTTGTCACCACTCCTTCTCCCCTCTTCTCCTCCCCCTCTTTTATAGGACTTACCGTACACTGTGCTAGCCATCTTAATTACAGCGCCAACCTTCTTGTTCATCGCGGTGTATGTCTGTATCACCTTGGCTTTGTACCTTGTGAATTTCAGACAGCGCTCCCCCGCTTGCCCTGGCCCCCGCCTTTACGATGTGTTTGTGTGTGACAGTCACCGGCAGTCCACTGAAAAATCGCCTAAGTGGGACAGGCCCATTAGTGTCATCAACAAACAGAGTGAAAAGCTGGGGCTCCAGTCACTCTCTGCCCTTAGAAAGATGTTGCAACTCCACAATTATTCCACACCTACTTATTTATCAGAAGAACAAAAGAAACCCACATGGACAGAAACCTCCTTCCACAAACCACAAGCTCTCCTTCCCTGGACTGCTTGCAGCAGTGTTCAGGAGATTAACTTCACACTGTGCACAATTTAGTATTGGCCTTACTAGTTACTGTGAAGTTTACCAGCACTCCATATTTTCATGGAACTACTAACTATAACACTGTGCGTTGATCTCACATCGGATGCATTGTGGACCCTGGAAGGGCTTTGCTGAATGAAGCTGGACACAGCAGTGGAAGTTTATTGATTACATGGCTTTATATAAGCAGCTTCTGAGCTCATTTTATCCTGTAATGTGTAGTTGATCTCCAGGTTAAGAATGATTGGTGTTTTCAGGAAGATTAATGGCTTTTCCATTTTCTTTCAACTGGATTTTAAATTGAGAAGCAAAAAAAATAAGGAAGTAAAAAAAACTCATCGTGCAGGACACCATCAAAGCTGGAAATGAGTAAAAGTGTTTATATCTTTGCAACAGCAAGGATTTACGTTCCGCTTTGGATGGCTTGCCCTGCATTGACAGCTGCTCCTACTCCTGCTGGGCATGTGCTTGTTGCTAGCTCAGTTCTAAATTACAATAATGTTTCCAAGTAATGTTGCTGTGTTTTTATTGCCACTTACTGACTGGGCAGGAAATCAGTGTTAAAAGTTTTCTGGCACTCACCCAGAATTACCATCAAATATGACCTGATCTCTTTTGGTATATATAAAAATCTAGTTTAGTTTAGTTTATTATTGTCACGTGTATAATGATGCAGTGAGAAATCTGTTCTGCATGCTATCCAGTCAAATCATACTATATATGAGTACAATAGATCCTCGTCTGGAACAGCACACAAGGAGACGCCACATAAATTGACGTGAAATATTTGAATGAAGCAGAATTTTGAATCCCAAAATATTTCATACACTAAATCAATCAATTACTTGCGTGGAAATGGCTGTAATATTTAAAGCCCTGTTTATCTACCACAGACACTGGTCAGACACATTCAGAATTGCTTGTTAATAATGATATTTGTCATGGTGTTTGCCATTTATATTTCCTCTATCCTCCCATAAAACTGCTTAGGTAAAAAACACATGGAAATACATCAAAAAGCAAACGGGCACATCTAAAAGTAGCTAACAAATTGTGCATGTGTTTCCATGGTCACTGACAAAGTAAAATTCAACACTTTAAGTTAAGCTCCTTGGGATAGGTTTTATGCATCAGTGTCATTTGCATTGCCTTGCTTGGTCAGCTACATGGAAGATCGGGCATATCGTACTTGGCTTCTGAAAGTCATTCTGTTCAATTAATGTACAAATGAGGAATCTCACATGGAAAAAGATGGTTGTGGTTGTCAGAGGAGAGATTCATTACCTCAGTCCCAACACATCATGACAGGAATTCCACATAGCTGAGCAGTAACCAAGGCTCAACCATCTTTCACAGCTACATCCGTGATGTTCTCAACATATGCACAGCTCGACACCAAACTATTGTAGAGTGTCTGGTAGTTGCAGTTTCATTGCAGTTCAGGCAGAATCCACCTACTATCGGAAAAATAGGAGTAGTAGTTATCATCTAAGTTATTTACTTTGTGTTCCGTGCAGAAGTTGTAATTTGATAAATTGAACAATAGTCCCCCAGGTTTCCACTGAACTTCATTAAAAACAATATTGAAAATTATTTCTGAGACCCCCCCAAAGCCCTGAATTATAAAAAATTGCAGCGGCTACTGAAATGTGTCTCATGACAACTCAAACCCCATTGTAATATAAGTACTGGTTTAGAAGGTGACTGTGGCTTTAAGGCTGCTACCTTGTTAAGTGCAGTGTCTAGTGCTTACTGGATTATAATAATTGTCTGTTAAGGCCTGTAACCCAGTCCAGAGAGAGGCAGGCTTGGGGCAAATAGTTATGATCTTGCCGAATTTGCTCACTTTCTTAGCCACAAGAGGTCCCAAGTGAAAGTTTGTGCTCTGGGGAATGAACTGGGAACATCATGGGAGCAAAAGAGAAGGGTACTAATCCCAGAGGAGGAACTTGTGTCTTTGCAAGTGAAGAACTGTGATTGTACACATAACTCCAGGAAAAGATGGTGGATGAGAGGGGAACTGTTAGGAAAATATATCCAAAATAACAAACTGGCTTCTGACAGGATATGTCAGAAGATGCTGTGGGAGTACGATCTCTGGATCCACTTGCAAGCATGGAATTGTTCGACCATGCCGGTGATGATGGAGGTAATGATAATAATTATGAAGCTGTTTGCTAATAAGAAAGGGCTGTCCTCTGCGGGAAATAGATTTATCCATCGTTCGTTGATGTATTTGCACCTCTCGGCCACTTCAATACCCAGATTAGGAAAGCTATTGTAAAATTATAAAGCTATGTTGACACAGTGCCTTCAGAACTATTTGAAAGTTACAAATCTGGAATCTGCAAATAAAAGCCCAGGGAAATGATCATTTACTTCACTACTGATTTAAGGAGTTTGGTGTGCTTGTATAACTTTGGCATGTTACAAGATTGCAAAATGAGATTGATTTAGGTGTGACCTTGTTGATAGTCATATTAATGCTAAACTCTACTAATTGTGACTCGCATTTGTAAAGGGATGTTGTGGTGATGGAGGTTAGTTTGGGCACATAGCTAGAATGTGCATGGAGACTGTATTGCCTGCCCAGTGCCAGATTTAAAAGTTATCTCCTTGGCTAAAAAGCAGTCTAATGTGGAAGGGAAAAACATCCAGCTACCTTTTGGTGACCAATAACATTGATAGGTCCAAGAAAGTTGTTTTCTTGAAGGACTATGCGTGGGATTCAAATTATAGCAGAATCTCACAGGTCACTCTTTTATTCCCTTCTCACCTCAATTCTTTGTCCAACTACCTTCCAATCAAATCCTCCCTCCCCTGTATTCACCTTTTCCACATTACCAGTCTTTCTCTTGCCCCCACCTCTTGTCCTGTTTTCTCTCCCTTACTACAATCAGTCTGAATAATCGCTCTGATCCCAAACGCCACCTTTCCATGTGCTCCAGAGATGTTGCCTGACCCAGGATAGGTAATGTTACTCCATCACTTTGAGTTCTACGCAAGATTTCAGCATCTGCAGTTCCTTATGTCTCAGTATTGCTGTGGTAATAAGCTGTTGATTACATTATCTGTAAGGAAGATTAATGAGGGCTATATTGCAAAGGTTTGGAGTTTAGAAATGGGGAAGATGTATTACAATTGTCCAAGGTGATGGTGAGGTTACCACTAGAATATTGTGTACTGGATTGGTCCCTTTGTCCAAGAACAATCATGGTAGCTATGGAGGAATCCAAAGAAGATTCACCCAGTCTAATTACCGACTACCGACTGGCATGATGGAAGATGTAGATGTTTTCTCTAGTAGATGAATCTCAAATGAGGGAAAAAGAGAGGGAGATTCACTGCTTAACCCAAAAGGTAGGTGTGTGTGTGTGTGTGTGCGTGCGCGTGCGTGCGTGCGCGCGTGCGCGCGGGTGTGTGTGTGTGTGTGTGTGTTCGCAAAGGGAATGGACCTCTTGGAACGTGAATAGGGGTGGGCAGGGGAAGATGTGTCCAATAATGGAAACATGTGGAAGACAGTACAGAGATCTTATTCCAAGTCGCCCCAATTTGAGGATAACTCAGATGAGCCAGGAGTGGTTTGTTTTGTGAATCAGCATCGATAGTGGAAACTATATTTCATGCTCCAACTGAGATCATGGGAAGATTGTGTATGTGACAGCAATGATGTAATCTGGGATAAGAAAGCTGGAGATAGTCCAGATATAATCATAAATTATTATCCCCCTCTATTCCAAATGCACTGCGGAAAGACTGACCTCCATTCAAGCGTTCATAGCGTACATATAGAATTGTGCTCTCATTTAATCTGCCCTCATTGAGTTGTGAAGCCAATCTTTGCCAAATAGTGTTAAAATATCAGGTACACAAAAAAGCTGGAGAAACTCAGCGGGTGCAGCAGCATCTATGGAGCGAAGGAAAAAGGCAACGTTTCGGGCCGAAACCCTTCTTCAGACTGATCGGGGGTGGGGGGGCGGGGAGAAGTGTTAAAATATTGTTAGAGCAAGATTGGTAAAATGAAGTTGTACTTTTTGAGTTGTGGTCATTCTAGGGCCACTGAGTCGATGCAATGCTATTAATACAATGGTAAACTAATGATAGCAGGTTTCCCTGGATGACCTCACCTTCTTCAACCTTGCTACATGTGAATGGCGCTTAACAGCTTATACCCAATTTCACACACTTTCAATTTCCAGTTAAAATGTATCTGCCACAAATGCTCTTTCCACTGCTGGATTTTTATTGTTCTGTTTCCACATCTTGTGTCCCAGATTCATAACAAATGCATTTGTTCGACATTTGATTTTGTGGAAGTTTTGCCCATTGCTGCTCCTTGCTTGTAGTGGTGTAATCAAATTTTTTTCCCCTTCCAACACGTTGCACATCCATCTATTTTATGAGATGGAAGCTGCCACTTGTGGAGCAATGCTGAGAAATAGCACTCTAGAATTGCTACTTTCCTAACCTACTTATGTCAGCTTCATAAATTCTACAATGTGTGTATTGAAATTCAAGTCCTGAAGGCAATGGAAGATTTTTGGAAATATGTTGTGTCTTTTTTTGCATATATTTGAACATATGACACATGAAGTTTATGTGAACAAAATAAGTGGTGGAAAAGCATCATATGAATATTATGCTTCTACTGATAACAAATGTAAAATTAGTCCCATATTAAGATGGTAAATGCTTTTGGTAATGTTACAGAACAAGTGTTAAGCGTAATTTAATATTCCTCAAGTTAGTCTTTAAACAGAGGAGCCAACATGCTTATTTTAAAATCATTTATCTATTATAGTTAATATAGTGGACAGTGGGTTGTGGCATGTACATGTTCATTTGCCACTGACCAGTGAGGTAATTTTACATTATTTTATTCATATAATAAATACTGAGTGCTTGAATGTATAGATTCTAAGAGACTTAAGACAGCTCCTGGTTGTAAATGTATTGTGGCACCTCTCCTCCAAATTAGGTTGTTAATTTGAGTATGACTGGAATTTAAATATGCTAGTATCTGTCTCCATCTTTTTTTTTTGCTTCTGCTAGGTTTACACCCAGATTCCTGCGCAACTTTGATAGAATCTGCAAGCCAGTTAAAGATTCAGCAAAACTTAAAGCGTAAGTGATTAATGAGAAATTCTTCATGTGTATCATGTGATATAATTTTTGCATGCTGATATAAGGTTTTAGTTTGCACCTCCTTCACATAAAACTGGCTCAGGCCCCGTGTCGCAAATTGCATTGGTATGGAAATGCTTAAGGGTTTTATAATCAAAAAAAAATAATTAACTGGGAAATTAATATGAGCTTAGTGACCAGTAAGCAGCAATTGAATTAATTATTGGACCAGTAAAGTTTTTACAAGTCTTTCCCAGTGATTGTTAATTATAATTTTCACAAATGTTGGACTGGTAACTCTGCTGAAAAAAATGTGCCTTTTTTTTGCTGATGAACCTGTTTTCAGATGAATTAATTAAAAACTCAAATGCATCAAGGAATATGCTTTGTATGGATAGAAAAAAATGATTAGACTCTACTGGATTGCAGTGGTTCTTGGAATATTTTACAGTTATGAATATCCTAAATCACTTTGGAAATTTGAAATGATGCTAGTTAGTTGATGGTTCAGTAACTTTCTATGTCCTATTTTCAATTGCATCCAAAGTTGAATTCTACCCTGTAATCAAAACTGTCACATCAGGTAATGTTGGATTATTACAGGAGGATTCCTTCAGAATTGAGACTCTTATTGTGTTGAGACTCTTATTCACTGGTTAAATATTGGTGCTGTCCTAGCTTCCTGATAAATTTGTATCCAATGAGCAATTGAACAATTTTTGTACAAAGAGTTCCTCATTCATCTCACTGTTGTTCATGAAGTATTGAAAGCTGACTGTTGTCTTCCAATTAATTGATGTGTTTTGGTTTGTGTTGTATGCAAAAGGTAATTTTCTGGTTGAGTTGACTGTTTTTAATATTAATGTCTAAATGACACAGCAGAGCCAGAAGGGACTTTGTCCATGCCACTATGGATGCAAAGTTATATGCTTCCATGATGTTGTCTTGCTTGGCAGGAAAGCAGATTGGATAGCTGCAACGTCAAAGTTGGTCAGCCAAGCTGTCATCTTGGATTTTCAGCTTTGTTACTAATTCGCTGATCTGTGCTCTCATGTAGCAGTTGTTAATTCAAGACACACATTAATGGGGAAATGATGAAAACTGAATATGATAATCACATTTCAGAGGCTCAGGTGTTGAAAGCAATTCTTCAACCTTTTTAGAATTTTATTTGCAGATTGTTTTTGCCATTGTTGATTCCTTTGGGGTTGTGCTTCATGTGATTGTGTGTTTTCCGCTACTTGGTCTAAAGATTCTTCAGTTGCAAACCTTGGTAGTATTGGCAAGCTATCGAACCAGAGGGAGCATCCTAGCTGAAGATCAATGTATACAAATGTTTCATGCTTCCTGAATAGTGGCAGAAACAGGGATACTGGTTAATTTTTCTCCTTCCTAATTCTATTTAGGATATCAATTTTTCACTTCAGTTAACATCAGCAAACTCGTTGCACATTGACGATTGAGTCTGGGACTATCCTGTCCGTGGTGCTGTTGCGAGAAATCTATTGAACCATCAGGAGAGCCCTGAAGGTGCTTCTGTTACAATGCATCAGTGAAATCAGCCATAGAAGGAATGAAAACAGACGCAGTGATAACTCAAAGTGGACAAAGCAGTCAAAAGCCCATGAACCAGAGGATTACAGTAAACACTAATGGCCTTATAGGTGGGAATGAAGAAAGTGAAATATAAACTTTTTTTTAAAGGTTGGACAGTGGAAAACAAAACGCTGCAGGAAACTGTAATTTAGTTGAGGATATGCTCACTCACCTTTACCACTTATTCCTCAGGTATTTTAATGGTATGTTATGTTAAATCACTTTTTAAAAAAAAAAGCTCTATTACAGAAAAGGTAGCCTAAATGATATTTCCAGTATCATATATCATATGTTGGTAAAATCATTAATTCAAATTAAAAAAAATATATAAATGACCCACATATTATATAAATATAATATGTTCAAATTTTTACCCTATCTTTTTTATTGATTTATTTTTTATTAATTAGAAGCAGTGTACAAAAATATAAGCAGCGGCATATGACATAATACAGTTATTGTACAGCTTCAATTTTAATTTTTAGCTAAAGTTAAGAGAAAGGAAGAGAGAAAAAGCAAGAGAGAGAAAAAGTGGATGTGCAAGAATAGAACCCCTAGACTACCAAATTGGTGTAGCCAAAGAGTGAGTAAGTAAAATAAATAAGAAAGACGTGGAGAAATAAAAAGACAAAAACAGAAAGAAAAACAAAAGGTGATGATATACCTGCTTCGTACCCCTCCCCACCTATCACCCAACCCGTAATTAGATTTAACTCCAAAATTGTGTTGCATCATACTATCCTTGTAATAAATCAATAAATGGTGTCCATGTCTTCGAAGAATGCTCTGGTTTTTCTGCTAAGACAAGTCTAATATTTTCAATATGTAGCGTCTCAGACATGTTTGTGATCCATATTTTAAGAGTAGGGGCAGATGTATGTTTCCAAAATTCGAGTATTAGTTTTTTTGCCGTTATCAGACCATAATTGAGGAAACGTCTTTGGAATATTGATAGCTCAGAGCCGGCTTCTGACGTTCCGAGAATAATCAGTTCCGTGTCGGGGCCCAATTTTGTTTTTAATGTTTTTGAGAGAATTTCAAAAATTTCTCTACAAAAGTTATGTGATTTTATGCAAGAGGCGAAGGAATGTGTTATAGTTGCTTCTTGAAGGAGACATTTGTCACAAATAGGAGATACATTTGGAAAGATCTTATTCAGTTTAGACTTTGAATAGTAGAGTCTATGCAGTATTTTAAATTGAATTAAAGTATGCCTAACGTTAATCGAACAATTGTGTATATATAAAAGGTTTTCTTCCCATCTGTCTTTTGGAATTTTTAGGCCTAGTTCCTCTTCCCAGTCTCTTCTAATTGCTTCTGACGATGGGATTTCTATATTTAGAAGGGTATTATACAAATATGATGTTAAGTTGTTTGACTCTGAATTTCTATTCATACATTCGTCTGGTATATCTGGCAGCAAAGTTTGGTAGTCTTGGGTATATGTTTTCAGATAGTCTCGAATTTGAAGATATCTGAAATATTAATTACCTTGCAGGTGATATTTCGACTGTAATTCCTGAAATGAGAGAAGTTCCCATCTCGTAGAGATCTCCAAGTTTTTTGATTCCTAGTCTTTCCCAATATGTAAACGTTTTATCAATAATAGATGGCTTGAACAAAGGGTTATTGGCTATTGGTGAAAGAAGAGATAAATTTCTTAGTTTAAAAGTTGATTTTACTTGTCTTCAGATTCGTAGAGTGCTGTGAATAATCAGATTCTTATCATATAGTGTGTTCTTCAAATTTGTTGGAGAGAGAAGAATCGCGCCTATACTAAAAGGCGAGCAATCCTCCCTCTCCATTATTAATCAGTCTACCTGTTTGCATGAGTTGTCCAGCCAGTAAATTACATTTTTAATATTCGTTGCCCAGTAATAGTATAAGAAGTTAGGGAGAGCCAATCCACCCGTTTCTTAGATGCCGTTTATGAATTCTATGTGTTTTATAATCCCAGATAAAGTTTGTAATCAGAGAATCAAGATTTTTGAAAAAAAATTTAGCAAGGTATATTTGATTGAAATAAATACAGAATTTGTGGGAGGAAGATCAACTTTATAGCATTTATTCTGCCTATTAGAGACAACGGGAGTGTTTTCCAAAATTGAATAAGAGCGTTTAATTTAGTAACTAAAGGCGGGAAGTTTGCATTGAATAGAGAGGTATATTTTCTGGTTACCTGAACACCCAGATATTTGAATTTTTCCGTAGCAATTCTGAAAGTGAATTTTAGAAGGTGTGTCGACCAGGATTTATTGACATAATTTCACTTTTGTTCCAGTTTATTACCCTATCTTTTTGATGTTTATAGCATTTTTATTTTTAAAAGCATCTTTAGGCCCAAATAATTATGGTTGAGTGTACTTAAGCTCTATATCATTGTGTACACTTCTTTGCATCCCCTGCTCCCACTCTTTGTACCAGAAAAGAGTACTTGGTTCTTTGCTACTGGCATAAATTGTCCATCATCGGCTCTGACCTTCCTTCCATCGAGGGGATTTATCGCAGTCGCTGCCTCAAAAAGGCTGGCAGTATCATCAAAGACCCACACCATCCTGGCCACACACTCATCTCCCTGCTACCTTCAGGTAGAAGGTACAGGAGCCTGAAGACTGCAACAACCAGGTTCAGGAATAGCTACTTCCCCTCAGCCATCAGGCTATTAAACCTGGCTCGGACAAAACTCTGATTATTACCAACCACTTTCTGTTATTTGCACTATCAGTTTATTTATTCATGTGTGTATATATTTATATCATGGTATATGGACACATTTATCTGTTTTGTAGTAAATGCCTACTATTTTCTGTGTGCTTAAGCAAAGCAAGAATTTCATTGTCCTATACAGGGACACATGACAATAAACTCACTTGAACTTGAAATTGTGTTAGAAATAGAAATACCAACTTGATTGTTATTGTCATTGGTTGCAGCTGTGCAATACGGCGAGTTGACATTTCAGCTGCACAAAACATTGGTTAGGACACACATGGGGTACGATATACATTTCTGGTTGCCATATTACTGGAAAGATGTGATAAAATGAGAGAGAGTGAAGAAAACATTAATGAGGATGTTGCCTGGATAGGAGACTTGAAATACAACAAGAGATTGGATCAACTACCTCTGTTTTCCCTGAAGCAAGGAGACTGAGTGGTGACATGATTGAGGTGTGTAAAATTATGAAAGACATTAGGCCAGATATATGGGGTCTGTTTCCCATGGTAGGGGTGTCTAAAACTGGAGAGCATAGATTTAAGGTGAAAGGGAGGAGGTTGAAAGGAAACCTGCGGGGTAAAATTTTTAACACAGAATAGTTGGGGATATCTGGAATGAGCTGCCAGAGGAATGGATGCGGTCAAGAACAGTGAGAACATTTAGGAGACATTTGGACAGGTAAATAAGCAGGGCATAGAGAGGCATGGAATCAATGCAGGCAAGGGGCTGAGCAGCGGTAAAGTTCCTGCCTTATAGCGCCAGAGACCGGATTTGATCCTGACCTTGAGTGTCTGTACGGAGTTTGTATTTTCTCCCTGTGACTGTGTTGGATTTCTCAGAGGAATTTGATTTCCTCTTGCACTCCAATGATGTACAAGTTTGTAGGTTAGTTGACTTTGGTTAAATTGTCCCTGGTGTTTAGGATAGTGCTCATGTACGGGGTGATCGCTGGTCGACGGTGGACTAAAAGGCCTGTTTCAGAACTGTATCTAAAGTTTAAAGTGGGATTAGTATAGACATGCGGGATGGTTGGCATTGATGTGACCGGCCAAAAGGCCTTTTACTATGCTATATGTCTCGGTTAAGGTATTTACCTCTGGCATGATATACACAGCTCCTATTAGGAGTTCATAAAGGAATTAAAATTTGACTGCTCTTGGGAGATGCATTAAGCATACCATACACAAGTGAGCATATCCTTGCCATGGTTAATGATTATTAGAGGGAAGTCTTGGCTCTGCTGCCTGCTCCCTGACTCGATATATTCTGGTAAGCACAAAGGATGATATTTCCCAAAATAAATAATTGCATGTACCCAATGACTGCATTGAACACGTGCAGGCTAGTTGCCTTGCATCTGACATGACAACATGCCAGGAGAGTGATAGAGTGACCAGTACAAATGTTGTTTCCCACACCACCTCTCCTGCGGTCTCTCTGTGCGACTGCTACTTAGCAAAGATTACATTCTGAAATTACCCAAGTTCATTTCACATAACCTGTGTAGTTAACAGACGAGACTTTCACCCCATTAATCAGTGTTGAGCATAAACCCAGACTTTAAACGTGAAAACCCATGATCCATCACATATCCAATAAACAGCCTTAAAATATCTGACAGTGTGTTTAACTTGTGCTTGACATATTTACTTGTGGAATAAACCAGGTTTTCTTGTTTGCTAAGGAAATACAACAATGCTGACTCGGGCAAAACATCTGTAATTTAAAATGTTTTTAATAACCCTGTAGTTTTCCAAACTCTTGTTTACTTCCTTTCATTTTGCATTTTTCCCCACTGGCATTGAGAAGATGGGAAAGGAAATAGTCTCCAGCAGTGTAAAATGATGAAAAATTGTTTATCTTTTTTAAAAAAGCCCATTTTGTTGCAGATTAAAACTGGTGGTACATATTACATGCTGCTTCTTTAAGATTTCCTGCGTGTGCACCCACTACCCATTTCAGATGAATATTATACAGATAAACTAAGGCATGGATGAGAACTCTCAAACTAAAGGGCCTGTCCCACTGCGGGGACCTAATTTGCGAGTTTAGAAGAGTTTGTGCTCTACTCAAACTCGCAGCATGGTCGACACATGGTCCTAGAGAGGGAGGGGGGGAAGAAACTTTTAAGAAGCCAGCCAACTTATAATAAAGTTTAGCGGGCATTTCCGGTCGGTTTTCCTTGGTCCTGAAAATTCCAATGAGCCAATTAAAATGCCCGGTCAGTGAAGGAGATTGCCTATGGCTGCCCTCGACTGCCTGTAACTACATAGCGACCCCACTCCACTGCAATACGAGTTCAAAAGAACCATGCCGACCAATTGTTGCTCGTGATAAAATTTTCAACATGCTGAATACCTTTCATCTTTTAACTAACAAGACTCCATCTACTTTAAAAAAAAGTTCAATTTCCACTTCTATTGCCCTTTGAGTTCAAAGATGTAGGACTTCTGAGAGATCAAACTTTACTATATACCTGCCTTAAATAGTTGAGGCCTATTTTCGAACAATCAATCCTAATTTTTAGATCTTTCGCAAAAAATCCTCTTCACACCCATTGACAATCAAACAAACTGCAGATGTTGAAAATTTGAACAAAAACCCAAAACGCTGGAAACAGCAGGTCGAGCAACATCTGTGGAAAGAGAGAGTCTTTCAGGTCAAAGGACAGAGTTTTCCACCTGTTGAAGGGTCTTTGCTTCTCTTTCCACATCCACCCTGGCTAAACCCCTCAACATTACAATCAAATCAATGCTTGCTCTTCCAAACTTTGGCTGATTCAAACCTTGCCTGTCCATGCTTTCAGAGAACAGTACAACACGAGGACAGGCCCTTCGATCCACAAATTCTGTGCAGAGCATAGTGCCAAGACCATCTCTTATCTACCTGCACATCATCCCTATCCTTATTTTCCTGTAAATCCATATGCCTGTCCAGAAGTCTCTTAAATACCACTATCGTATCTGGCTTAACCACCAACCCTGGCAATGTATTCTAAGCACTCGTCACCCTCCTGTCTATTTAAAAAAAAAAGTTGCCCTGCACATCTCCTTTAAACTTTGGCTCTCTCACCTTAAAGCTATGCCCTCTAGTATTTGATTATTCCATTCTACGATATAGGTTATTTCTGTCTTCCCTTTCTATGTCTCTCATAATTTTATATATTTCTATCCGGTCTCCCTGCAACCGCCAACATTCCAGAGACAACAATCCAAGTCTGTGATTTGCAACTTGATCCAGAAAAGCTGGTGGCAGTCTTTCTCCATCTTCACCACCCCCAAAGGATTGGGTTTTTATACCAAGTTAGTGGAGACCTAACAATAAAAAAAACACTAAGTGCTGGAGTAACACAATGGGTCAGGCAGTGTTTCCACTTTGAAGGAAATTACCCAAAATTCGGGAAGTTTTGGTTGTCTTCGGGTAATTTTAGGGAAATTAAATAATTTGGGAACATTTCCGCATCTGGCCCGTGAAGAGAATCCAGCCTGCGGGATGATTTGGGGGGAAAAAAGTATATTTACGACCATCCGCGCCTGCGCAGTTTGGGGAGACCCATCAGCCGCGTCACAAATGAAAATGGCGCTGGTGACGCAAAATGATGGGACGCAAAATGATGCCGTTTCCCCGCGCGTGCGTAGTGGGCCCGGTATCCGCACGTGCGCAGTTGGGGCGGCAATTGCACATGCGCAGTTGGGGAAGGCTTAAATTTCAGGCAATACCATCAAATTCCAGGAAATTTGTGGTTCTATTTAAGGAGGTGTGGAAGCACTGGGGTCAGGCAGCATCTCTGGAGGACATGGTAAGGTGATGTTTTGGGTTGGGACCCTTCTTCAGATTGATTGTAGTAGGCCGGGGAAAGCTGAAAAAGAGAAAAAGAGGACACAGCTTAATAGGCGAGGGGCTAGGTGGGTTAATTGTCAAATGGGTGGACAAAAGCTGTGGGTGGAGCAAAAGGGTGTTGGATGAGGAGAGGAGTGAAATGTAATGCCTCGGGGACAAATATCTGATGGAAGGTGAAAATAGGGTGCGACAGGAAAGAGAAGGGAGAAAAGAAGGTGGATGGGTGTTACCTAAAATTGGAGAATCCAGCATTCATGACATTGAGTTGTAAGGTACCCAAGGGTAATCTGAGATTCCTCCAGTTTTCATAATTTCTGGATTCTTGTAGTGATTTTTGAATAACAGATATTAAACACTTTGGTGCCCATTAGTACAGCTGCAGACTTTCAGGTCTGAGAAGGTGGTAGATTTATGTCTCTGATTTGGGAAATTAAATGCATTCTACCATTGCTCTGCCCATTTTACTGGCATGTACAGCAGGCAGTTAAGAAAGCGAATGGCACGTTGGGCTTCATAACAAGAAGAGTTGTGTATAGGAGCAAAGAGGTCCTTCTGCAGTTGAATAGGGCCCAAGTGAGACCACACCTGGAGTATTGTGTGCAGTTTTGGTTCCCTAATTTGAGGAAGGACATTCTTGCAAATGAGGAAGTGCAGCGTAGCTTTACAAGGTTAATTCCCGGGATGGTTGGACTGTCATATGCTGAGAGAATGGAGCAGCTGGGCTTGTTTACACTGGAATTTAGAAGGATGAGAGGAAATCTTATTGAAACATATAAGATTTTTAAGGGTTTGGACACGCTAGGGGCAGGAAACATGTTCCCGATGTTGGGGGAGCCCAGAACCAGGGGCCACAGTTTAAGAATAAGGGGTAAGCCATTTAGAACGGAGACGAAGAAATATTTGTTCACACAGAGAGTTGTGAGTGTGGAATTCTCTGCCTCAGAGGGCGGTGGAGGACGGTTCTCTGGATACTTTCAAGAGTGAGCTAGATAGGGCTCTTAAATATAGCGGAGTCAGGGGATATGGGGAGAAGGCAGGAACGGGGTACTGATTGGGGATGATCAGCCATGATCACATTGAATGGCGGTGCTGGCTCGTAGGGCCGAATGGCCTACTCCTGCACCTATTGTCTATTGTGTCAATATCATAAAATAATGTGTGGAGTGATCAATGGCAAGCAAGCAATAATTAAAAGTGGTTATTTATATTTATCCTGTGTTCCACAATAAAGTATAATTTCCAAAGCAGTGTTTGTATTAAAAAAAAGCATTGTCAATGACTGTGGTAAACCCAGCATCTTGTGTATTGTGCAATGGTTACAGCTGCAAATGGAGGTGAAATTGTATCCCAAGATGGAGTGAATTACTGCCCTTGTTTGTCACTAGAAATGAGGTGACCTATGCATTAGCTGTCGAGCTGGTATAAATCTGAAGGCACCAGCAGCTCCATTCAGTCTGTCCACATGGATTCGAATACCAATGTGTCTCAGCATGAATAAGTCATTAAAGCAGGAGAAAGATGAATTCCCAGTTCTTGATTCCAGCTCCTGCTCTTTTGTGTTTATGCATCGCGGGTATATCACCTTGTTCAGAACCATAAAGGTACCTTGTTATGCAGGAAGAAAAGGGTAGAATATTATAGTTCTTCATGTTCTCAGTTTACCTGGCTTGACTGTCGGGCTAATATCAAGATAGAAAGTTGTGCATACTTTGACATAACTCTTGTGTGATGATGAAAAAATGAGGCATAAGAACAGTATCACATTAAGCATAATCGCCTGCTTTATTGCAAATATGTATTTCTTGAATATTGATGTTCCAAGTGCAGGTTCAAAGCTGTTCAGTGTACAGTGTTACGGCAGGGCTTGTTACTAGCAGCAGTACTGCTGCTGTAAAAGCCTTCTTATCCCAGTTACCCTGCAGCCAAAGCCGTCTCTGTGATATGGCAGAAGCTGGCAGGCTGTTTGCATGTGGGTGGCTGTCTTTTCTCCAGCTGTGACCAGTTGAATTATAACACCTGTCCCACTTGATGTATTATGATATGCCCAAACCCAAGATGCATGTTGCTACAATTGGTAAATTAATGTCTGCGATTGCAGGCAATTAATAATGATTAGGAGCAAACCGGCAGGGTTAAATCTTTGCATTTAACAAATTGCTTCGGCACTTTTGCCGTTCTTGCTATTTGGCCAGGCTGTCTTTAGGGAGTCCTCTGAGTTTGTTAGTTTCTGTGTGACAAGAAAACAAATAACCTTCCCCTCCAACTATCAGCAACACCTTTAGATTTTCACGTGTGCTGCAATCCCAGAATTGTAAATCTTATCTTTGAGCTACTGTATAACATTGTCATGCTAAATAATTATCACAATCAATTAAATGATCATTTCTCCCTGTTAGAGTACATAAAATTTACCTACTGGAAAATATTTTTATTCTCAAACCTTGTGCAAAGAAGATAAAGGATCGTTTTATTCATTAAAATGTAAAAGGACTTCAACGCACCCCTTAGCGCATGAAACATCATCTTCATAAAGCTGTCTATAAATATTGGGAGTCATGACCTCCTATCATTGTTATGATAGGCAATAGGTGCAGGAGTAGGCCGTTCGGCCATTCGAGCCAGCATTACGATTCAATGTGATCATGGCTGATCATCCACAATCAGTGCCCCGTTCCTGCCTTCTCACCATATCCCTTGACTCCGCTATCTTTAAGAGCTCTATCTAACTCTCTCTTGAAAGCATCCAGGGAATTGGCCTCCACTGCCTTCTGAGGCAGAGAATTCCATAGGCTCACAATTCTCTGGGTGAAAAAGTTTTTCCTCGTCTCCTTTCTAAATGGCCTACCCCTTATTCTTAAACTGTGGCCCCTGGTTCTGGACTCCCCCAACATCGGGAACATGTTTCCTGTCTCTAGCGCGTCCAATCCCTTAAAGATCTTATGTTTCAATAAGATATCCTCTCATCCTTCTAAATTCCAGAGTATGCAAGCCCAGTTGCTCCATTCTATCAAAATATGACAGTGCCGCCATCCCGGGAATTAATGTCATGTACCTATGCTGCACTCCCTCAATAGCAAGAATGTTCTTTCTCAAATTTGGAGACCAAAACTGCACACAATACTCTAAGTGTGGTTTCACTAGGGCCTGTCCAACTGCAGAAGGACCTCTTTGCTCCTATACTCACCTCTTGTTATGAAGGCCAACATGCCATTAGCTTTCTTCACTGCCTGCTGTACCTGCATGCTTACTTTCAGTGAGTGATGAACAAGGACCCCCCAGATCTCTTTGCACTCTCCTTTTTCTCAAATTGACACCATTCAGATAATAATCTGCCTTCCTGTTTTTACCACCAAAGTGGATAACCTCACATTTATCCACATTAAACTGCATCTGCCATGCATCTGCCCACTCACCCAACCTGTCCAAGTCACCCTGTATCCTCATAGCATCCTCTTCATAGTTCACATTGCCACCCAGCTTTGTGTCATCTGCAAATTTGCTAACGTTAATTTGATCCCTTCATCTAAATCATTAATGTATATTGTAAATAGCTGCGGTCCCAGCACCGAGCCTTGCGGTACCGCACTAGTCACTGCCTGCCATTCTGAAAGGGACCCATTAAACCCTACTCTTTGTTTCCTGTCTGCCAACCAATTTTCTATCCATGTCAGTACCCTACCCCCAATACCATGTACTCTAATTTTGCCCACTAATCTCCTATGTGGGGCCTTATCAAATGCTTTCTGAAAGTCCAGGTACACTACATCCGCTGACTCTCCCTTGTACATTTTCCTAGTTACATCCTCAAAAAATTCGAGAAGATTAGTCAAGCATGATTTCCCCTTTGTAAATCCATGCTGACTCGGACCGATCCTGTTACTGTTATCCAAATGTGCCGCTATTTCATCTTTTATAATTGACTCCAGCAACTTCCCCACTACCAATGTCAGGATGACGTTCTATAATTCCCTGTTTTTTCTCTCCCTCCTTTCTTAAAAAGTGGGATAACATTAGCTACCCTTCAATCCACAGGAACTGATGCTGAATCTATAGAACATTGGAAAATGATCACCAATGCGTCCACGATTTCTAGAGCCACTTCCTTAAGTACCCTGGGATGCAGAAACATCAGGCCCTGTGGATTTTTCAGCCTTCAGTCCCATCAGAGTACCCAACACCATTTCCTGCCTAATGTGGATTGTTTTCAGTTCCTCCGTCACCTTAGGTCCTCTGGCCACTAGTACATCTTGGAGATTGTTTGTGTCTTCCTTAGGGAAGACGGATCCAAAGTACATGTTCAACTCGTCTGCCATCTCCTTGTTCCCCATAATAAATTCACCTGTTTCTGTCTTCAAGGGTCCAACTTTGGTTTTAACTAATTTTTTACTCTTCACATACCTAAAGAAGCTTTTACAATCCTCCTTTATATTATTGGCTAGCTTACCTCATCTTTTCTCCCCGTATTGTCTTTTTAGTTATCTTCTGTTGATCTTTAAAAGTTTCCCAATCTGCTGGCTTCCCGCTCATCTTTGCAATGTTATACTACTTCTCTTTTATTTTTATTCTCTCCCTGACTTCCCTTGTCAGCCACGGTCGCCCCTTACTCCCCTTAGAATCTTTCTTCCTCCTTGGAATGAACAGATCCTGCACCTTCTGTATTATTCCCAGAAATAATGTTGTGCTCAACAAAAGTTTATTATTTTTTTAAGATACGGCTGTCCCCTTAAGATACGGCTGGTAACACATGATTAAGGTCAATTTATTTCTAAATCGGGGAGTCTATTGTTCATTCCAATGTAGACATTTAACCTGCTTGAGGAGATTTAACATTAAAATTTGTGATATCAGATGTTGTGATAATTTCTTCTCTCGGGATGTGAAATTAAGCATTGGCAATTGAAACAACGGCTGTAGCACTCACAAGGATTCCAAACTCTGAAAGTTGTAGCAAAGACGGTTACTAAGTGGAGAGAATGAGCAGGAAAATTAGTGAATTCAAAAGATTGGTGGGCTGAGGATGGTATGGGTTGAGTCTCATCCTAAGTCTTAGAGCACTAAAACAAATTTCAGCATCCCCATTGCTAAAGTTAGTTTAGCACTGACCAAAATCCAAGCTTGGGGTTCTTATCTTTTTTATTTATTAGCTTTTATGCCAGGCTGTATTCAAGGAGGCCTCAGAGTTTGAAATGATCTCTCGATTCAGGTGACACTAAGTTAAGTAGTGCTTAAAGTTGTCTGACAGAGCAAGAGGATACATGGACATAAACGTGTTAGAATTTGAGCACAGAAACGCCCTTCAGCCCACCTTATTCAGATTGACATACTGGGCTAGTTCCATTGGGCTCTAAACCTTTCCTATCTGTATATTTATGCATAGGATGGAATTGCAAATGCTGGTTTAAACCAAAGATAGACACAAAAAGCTGGAGTAACTCAGTGGGTCAGACATCATCTCTGGAGAAAAGGAATAGGTGACGTTTCCGGTCGAGATCCTTTTTCAGTTTGAAAGTCTGGGTGATACAGTAGGGTGGCAGAGTGACACAGCGGTAAATTTGCTGCTTTCCAGCGCTAGTCCCGGGTTTGATCCTACCTTCAGGTGCTGCCTGTCCCGGGTTTGATCCTACCTTCAGGTGCTGCCTGTCCCGGGTTTGATCCTACCTTCAGATGCTGCCTGTCCCGGGTTTGATCCTACCTTCAGGTGCTGCCTGTCCCGGGTTTGTATGTATTCCCTGTGACCTTGTGGGCTTTCTCCGGGTGCTCCTGTTTCCTTCCACATTTCAAAGACGTACAGGTTTGTACGTTAATTGGCTTGGTAAAAATTGTCCCTTGTGTATAGGATAGTGTTAGTGTATGGGGTGATCACTGGTTGGTGTGGACTCAGTGGGCTGAAAGGCCAGTTTCCGTGCTGTATCTCTCAGGGTCGCCTTGCTCCAATACTCCCTACATAGCACAGAAACAGGTCCTTTGACTTTGTCATAAAGAAAGCACACCAACGCCTCTACTTCTTTGGAAGATTGAAGAGATTCTTTATGAACTTCTCTTGAACATCTACAGTTTTATTAATGTTAAATTGGATGCAAGGGGAGGAGAGGGGTTGGTGGATGCAGAAAAACTATTTACTCTCAGTGATCGATAGAAAGATAAATATGGATCTGTGTCAATGTACCAGTTGTGCCATGTGCACAACCTCTGCTGATGGCAAACAAAGTCTCTCTTTCGGAAGCAATAGAAAAGTTGCAAATGCATTTCAACTTGATGAGGGAGATTAGACAAAGTTAAAAGTTTGGTGCCTGTATTCGGAAGTTGAATGAAACTATTGGTGATTATGCGAGGTGGCATGAGATTGAAATTTGAATCTGTTTCTAAATTGTATACTTGTGATTAATTTGTCTGCAGACTAGCTGATGAGCACAAGCAGTCCAAATTATCAAACACACCAGCTTTACTGTGTGAACATGCTACATTACAGCTACGTATACCTATGGAGGCGGCCGATATAAGTGAGATAGGATTCCGGCTGTAATGTTAAACATGCGGAAGGAAGGAGCAGTGCAGTGAACTCTGAATATTTTGGTCCAGGTCATGTGAATTAAAGCAATGTGGAATGTGAGTTTGGTACGTAACCCTGGCATTGTTGCTCTAGAAACCATTTCAATTCTACTTACTATAGATACTGTAGACACAATGCTGGAGTAACTCAGCAGGACAGGCAACGTCTCTGGAGAGGAATGGGTAATGTTTTGGGTCGAGATCCTTCTTCAGACTGATTTCAGGGGAGAGGGAGGCACATAGATGAGGAAGTGTAAGGCGTGAAAATAGGACAAAGAGAATGGAGTTCAAGGGAAATGTAGAAACGATTATTGTTAGCTGGGAGAAGGTAACAACAAAGCAAACAGAGATAAAATGTAGTCAGAGGCAGTAAGACTGGTTGGAGAACTGGAAAAGGGGAGGGATGGAGAGAGGGAAAACAAGGGTTACTTGAAGTTAGAGCTCAATGTTCATACCGCTGGGGTGAAAGCTGCCCAAGTGAAATATGAGGTGCTGAACCCCCAACTTACGCTGGGCCTCACTCTGACAATGAAGGAGGCCCAGGACAGAAAGGTCAGTGTGGGAATGGGAGGGGGTAGTAAAATGTTTAGTAACCGGGAGATCAGATAGGTTTAGGTGGACTGAGCGGAGGTGTTCAGCGAAACGATTGCCGAGCAAAATTCAATGGAGCAAAGGGAAAGATACAGAGTACAAAATATAGTGTAAGAAAGAACTGCAGATGCTGGTTTACACCAAAGATATTTACAAAATGCTGGAGTAACTCTGTGAGTCAGGCAGCATCTATGGGGAAACGGAAATAGGTGACGTTTCGGGTCGAGACCCTTCATCAGAATATGGTTCCAGCATTGTGGTTATTGGTAGCGTGTCAATTCCATAGACAACCAAAGAAGATGGAGAACAGGATTGATCTAAGGAGAACCCAACTATTGATCATGAAATGCTGACATGATGTTTCGGACAACAATCAATGTGAGACACCATTGTTATGTTGGGAGATGGATGGTACTTTTAACAATTCAAGATAAACTTGTGACATCAGCCAAAGTATCGCAACACTTGCAAAAAATCATAGAATGTGAAAAACAGCGATGGCTGTAAATATTATAAATGTCAAATTTTATTGTTTATTTTCTTAAACGTAAAATAATATAATGTATGTAATGTTGGTTGGGAATAATAATTGTTGTTTTAAGGTTGCCATGACTTTAAGGATAGTGTCATGTGTCATGAGCTCCCTCATCTGCAATAATATTTGCAAGAGGTTTCAGTGGCAGTCTATGTGAAACATTAATGGAGGAGCCACTCTGTGTCTCCACAATCTATAATGGATTATTTCACTAGAGGTTAAGTACTCTGAGAACACACATTTACAGTTATGATTGTCCCAGCTGGATAAACTGAGGGAGGCTTCCTTGCCATTGCCTATTTTGTTACTAAATTACATCACAAATGTCTGGCAGTGAATGAATGGGATATGTTAGTGCGGAGAGTGTATGCACTCGGGAAAACACAATCCTACCAGGATGGAATTCTCTGGCTGGCGAAACATGATGGCAGACACCCGATGAGCTAAAGCATGTGATTAATATGCCGGACAGGGTGGGCCAGTGACGCAGCGGTAGAGTTATTGCCTCACAGCGCCAGAGACCCGGGTTCGATCCTGACTATGGGTGTTGTCTTTTCTACGTTCTCCCCCTGACTTGTGTGGGACTTCTGCGGGTACTCTGGTTTCCCTGCACATTCCAAACATGCACAGGTTTGTAGGTTAATAGGCTTCGGTAAAAATTGTAAACAAAATTGTCCCTGGTGTATAGGATAGTGCTAGTGTACGGGATCGCTGGTCGATGTGGAACTTGGTGGGCCGAAGGGGCTGTTTCTGTACAGTATCTCTAACCTCAACAAATAACAATGCCATTCTGTTTCAGCATTGTTTCAAGGATGTGCATCCAATGAAAATATTAAACTTTGCATGGTCGTATCTCTCTGTGGAGGGTTATTTTCTGATCGGAGGCCTGTGACGAGTGGAGTGCCAAAGGGGTCAGTGCTGGGTCCACTGTTGTTTGTTATCCACATTAATGATCTGGATGCCAATACTTTTAACATTGTTAGTGAATTTGCAGATGACACCAAAACTAGTGATATAGTGGATAGCAAGGAAAATATCTAAGTTTGCAACAGGATATGGATCAATTGGGAAAGTGGGCTAAGTAATGGCAAATTGAATTTAACTCTGACAAGGGTGAGGTGATGTACTTTGGTATATCAAACCAGGGCAGGGCTTTCACAATAAATGATAGAGCCCTGGACAGTGTTGCAGATTAGAGAGGTGCTTGTTTCTAAGAAAGGTGGAGCATCAAATGGAGAATGTGGTGAATAATGTGGCATCCTTGTCTTCATTGGGAAGGGTATTAGCATGAAAGATGAAACATCATGATGCAACTATGCATGTCATTGGCGAGACCACACTTGGAATACTGTGCGTGTTCTAGTCGCCCAGCAATAAGAAGGATGTCATTGTTGGAAAGGATGCAAAAGAAATTCACCAGGATGTCATCTAGATTTGCAAGCTTGAGTCATGGGGAGAGATTGGATAGGCTAGCATTTATGTTTTGATGCGTAGGAGGCTGAGGGGTGACTTTGAGGCTACACAATCATGAGGGGCATGAATAAAGTTAATGCTCACAGACTCTTTTTCCAGCATAGAACATTCCAAAACTCAAGGAGAGAGTTGTAAGAATGGCCTCAGGAACAACATTTTCACTCACAGGGTAGACTGGATCGAGAATGAGCTGCCAGAGGAAGCTATAGAAGTGGACTTTTAAAAGGCATTTGGACAGATATATGGGTAGGAAGAGTTTAGTTATTGATCAAATACAGGGAAATGGGACTAGCCCAATATGCCAACTTGGTTCGTATGGATAAGTTAAGCTGAAGGGCCTGTTTCTGTGCTACATAATGCTGACTGATTGCTATATTTAGGCTTGCTGCTCTACTGGTTATACATTCAGATTAATTCGACCACTCAAGCAGCATGAGTACTCAATTACATCATATTTTAAATCAGGAAACAGGTATTTTGTCCCAATAGGGCTTTGCTCCTGATCAACCAATCCCCAAAGCTCATGCAACTGACCCATCAGCATCGCCAGCCATTTGCTACTCCATTATTTACTTCTCTAGTGATTTTAAATGCATCAATGACATTTTTGATCGAAACATGTGAGCAATATAAAGTAGATAGAACAGCCAAAGTTCTGTTCTCAGTCAGATTCAGATTAATTTACTGTCAAAGACTCCGGCTGCAATGAAATTCTTTGTTCACAGAATAAACAGTAGGTATACAATCATGATCAATATAGCAATAAATATGTGCAGAACAGAATGGTGAAAGAATGTAGAGCAAAATCCACAAAGTACAAAAACATATTAAAATACAATAATGGAATAACTTTAAGTGGTAGAGCTAAGAAAGATTACATGGCAGCAGCCTTTGGGAGAGTGGCGTGAAAGAGGTGATTGATTCAGGTGTCTGATATCAGTGGGGGGGGGGGGGGGAGGCTGTTCTTAAGTCTGGTTGTCAGAGGTTACAAACTCCTATATCTCTCCCAGAAAACAGAAGAGAGAAAAGGTTATGACCAGTGTGCTAGGAACCATGTCTCCTTGATGCAGTGCTTTGAGAAGATGGTCTGGATGGAAGGAAGCGACAAGCCTGTGATGGACTGGGCCGTGTTCACCACTCTGCATGTTCAAGTGGCCTGGAGCAGAGCAGTTGCCATACAATAAACACAGGTGGAATGTTGAGGAGGAAGTTGGATTGGATGTAAAAAAAAATCAAGATGTCAAGAAGCTAAGTGAATTGGAGAGATCGAGAAAAATTGAAATGGGACATAACAATGAAATGCTATTTCAAATACATTTTTTTTTTTTGTTTGGCGGGGAAACATGTGTAATCATCTACTTTCCTGCAGATAACACGCTCAGTTCAGTTCATTTGCAATAAATATCCTGCTTGTAGAGATGACTTTACAAATTTGAATGTAACAAATATCTTAATTTTATGAAGTACTGAACAAACATTGAGCATTCTGTGGGGGTAATAAAAGTGCAATTTCATCTATTTTAGATGCTTCCCTGCCAGCTTTGCACTTCTATCACAAGCTTTCTAGTCTCACTTGAAATAAAGTATTCACAGTGTTAGATTAATCAGGCATGTACCTTAATCAGGAGAGTGTTACATCAGGGACTCTGTGCCTGCACATCAAGGTCATGCTGATCTACCTTGGCTCCAATTTCGAGCACCATCCCCATTTCTCTTGATTCATTAGCATTCTACAAGCTAGTCATTGCTGTTTAGAGTGATTTCAATGACAGAGCTACCACAACTCTTCAGGGTAGAGAATCTGAAACCTTCACTGCCCTTGAGTGAAGAAATGTCATCTTGGTCCTAAACTTTTGAAATAAGGTTATTATGAGTGAAAAAGAGGCCATTTGGTCCATTGAGGCCATTGCTCTCATCTCAGCATTCCACTCTCCAATTTCCTGTTGCCTTATTTCCCTATATTTCTGCAATTTATTTTTCTCCTGTGATCCCCTGCTTCCTCTTTTGCTTTTTTTTGTATTTACATACACTGTGCCAATTAACCTACCAGCGTACCTTTGGGGCGTGGGAGGTAAAAGCAGAGCAACTGCAGGAAACGACACAAAGGACTGGAGTAAATTGACAGGTCAGGCAGCATCTTTGGGGAACATGGATAGGCTCACTGGGAGATTGTGCACTCTGCATGTGGCACCAGATCTCAGGATTGACCCGAGTCCTGGGGCTGTGAGGCAGCAGCAGTGAATGTTGCACCTCTGTGGACAACTATTAGTTCTCAGACTGTAACCGTTGCTTCTGAACTCTGTCAAGAGGACAGCCTGCCCTGCAGCTAGCCTGTTGCACTCTGCAAGATTTTGTTTTCAATAACATCGCCCCTCACGTTTTTAAACTTTAGAAAATAGCGGCTCTATAGTTGGCGCACTATAGGACTATTAACGGCTCTAATAGACCTATAGAGTCAACCAGAACTCTACTCAATACTCCCAATTAATGTGGCTTTACCTTCTTTACCATCCTATCTACATGCATTGCCACTTTCAGTTAACAATGGACTTGCACCCCATGATCCCTTTGTAGATTATTACGCCTCGGGGTCCTGCTATTTACCGTATTCTTTCTTCTTACATTTGACCTCCCAAAATGCAACATCTCACACTTGTCCGGATTAAACATCATCTAGCATTACTCTGCCCATATTTCTCATTGGTCTATATCATGCTGTATCCTTTAACAACCTTCATCATAACACTGCAAATTTTTCCAACATCTGCAAACCTACTGATCAGCCCACTTACCTTTTGGTGCAACTCATTTATATAAATCCCAAACAACAGTGGTCCAGCCCTGATCTTATATTATATTTATTATATTTATATTTATTTTTATATTTAATTATTTATTTTGAACAGAATTAAAAATAAAAAGCAAGTATGAAACAGCATACAAAAAAACAAAAAAACAAAACAAGAATATTTATAAAGTGTCATAAACAATATTTATAAATAAATGAATCGTATGTGTCCGACACGGAGCATGAAGAAGCCAAAGCTTGTTAATTCCCACCCCTTATTCAACTGCTTATAATTATCTTATACAAATTTAGCAGCTATAAACACCTATTTCCATATGTACACCAAATTATTTACATTTATACACTAATCAAATATTTACAAGCCATACAAAAAAAGAGAGAAAAAAACTAAAAGAAAAAGAAAAAAAACTCATATACTATACAGTATCTCTTAGTCATATATACAACCCACCACCCTATAATCACCCTTCCCAATACAATCAGTATAGCAAATATCCCACTCAAAATCATCTATCCTCATCCCAATATCCTTTTAAAAAAAGTGTTTTTGTACATCTTTTTAAACTGAATTATGCTTGTGCTAAGTTTTATCTCCTGTTCCAAACCATTCCACAAATTACCCCACAGATTGCTATGCACATACTTTTAAGAGTTGTTCTGACATTGAGTTTTTTAAAATTAAGTTCCCATCGCAAATTATACCCGCCCTGTCTTTCCATAAACAGTTTTTGTATGTTTCCCGGAAGTAAATTATTTCTTGCTTTGTACATGATTTGTGCAGTCTTAAATTTAACCAGAGTAGTGAACTTCAGTGTATGTGACTTTAAGAATAATAAATTGGTATGTTGAAGATATCCAACGTTATTGATGATTCTTATTGCTCTTTTTTGTAATGTGCATAATGGCTGTAGGTTGGTTTTGTAGGCGTTAACCCATATCTCCACACAGTAACTCAGATATGGCAATATGAGTGTATTATACAAAGTATGTAATGATTTGTGGTCCAGAATGTGTCTTGATTTTCCCAATATTGCTATAGACTTTGCCAGTTTTGCTTTGACATGGTTTATATGTGGTTTCCAGCAGATTTTGTGGTCTAAGTTCACACCAAGAAATGTATTTTCATATAATCTTTCTATACTTATGTTATCTATTATCAATTGTACTTTAGGGTTTATTTTATGTTTTCCAAATAGCATAATCTTAAATAGCATAATTTAAAGAGAATTTGTTGACATCAAACCACTATTTAAATTTATTCATTTCTGATGTGATGATCTCCAAAAGTTGCTTCAAATTGTCACCGGAACAAAAAATATTCGTATCATCGGCAAATATAATCAATTTCAGCATATTTGATACTCTGCATATGTCGTTAATGTATATTATAAAAGGTTTGGACCTAATGCAGACCCTTGAGGTACTCCACAAGTTATGTTCATGTAAGTTGATATATGTTCACCTATTTCTTCAAATTGTTGCCTGTTTCTTAAATAGCTTCTCACCCAATCCAATCCAACAATCCCCTCTGATGCCATACCTATCCAGTTTCATGAGTAAAATGTCGTGATTTACAGTATCAAATGCTTTTTTTTAGTCTATGAATATTCCCACTGTAAGTTTTTTATTATCTTTGCAATTTGTGATTTCCTCGGTTAGTTCCATTAGTGCCATAGATGTCTGAAGAAGGGGTTCGGCCTGAAACGCTGCCTATTTCCTTCGCTCCATAGATGCTGCTGCACCTGCTGAGTTTCTCCAGCATTTTTGTGTACCTTTGATCATGTTTGGCTCACCTGTTATTTTAGGATAGTAAATATATAATATAATAGTTAAAAGGGTGTGGGTGTGATGTATTTTCAGAAGACTTTTAAAAAGTAAAGAAGTAAAGAAACGGGCCTGTAATTTGTGAAATGGTGTCTATCCCCAGTTTTATTTAATGGTATTACTTTTGCTATTTGCATTTTGTTCGGAAATTTACCGGATTGAAAAGACAAGTTACAGATATGAGTTAATGGTTCTGCAATTTCTTCAATAATGTTTTTTTTATTATAATCATATCAATATCATTCCAATCAGTAGAAGATTTGCTTTTACATTTTCTTACAATGTCTATGATTTATTTTCATTCGACTGCTCTAAGGAAGATAGAACTAGTATTTCTATCCCACAGATCAGTATCCGTCACTTCTTTTGTTTCTGGGTCATTAATTGTTTCTGCCAAATCTGGTTCCACATTTACAAAGAATTTATTAAAACCATTAACCGCATCATCCATATTATTTATTGTCTTGTCTTTCTCAATAAAATACTCAGAGTAACCTGTATTTTTTGATCCATTTCTAATAATTCTATTTTGCACTTTCCATAAACCTTTCATATTGTTTTTTATTATTCTCTAATATTTTGTGGAACAACACTAGGCACAGACTTTCAATCAGATAATGTAGTTCAATTTTTAAAAGTCTTCTGAAAATCTAGATACATCACACCCACAGGTTCCCTTTTAACTATTATATTATATATTTACTATCCTAAAATAACAGGTGAGTCAAACATGATTATCCTTTCATGAGCCCATGTTGATTCCAACATTTTCCCCATCATTAATGTGCAGTTAACAAGTTGGTAGATTCCTCTCTATTTTCTCTCTTCCTCGCTTCTTAAATTGTGGAGTCACATTTGCCCATTCATTTACCCCATTATTTACATATACTGACTGTTTTAGGGTATACAACAGGTATTAACCTCTGCACTGATCAATTTCCCCTTAATCATTACAATTGCAGTAAGCAGCATCTGCTGCCAATTAATTCTGACATGGCCTTTATATATTTATTTTACCTCTGTTAAAATGGAGTTATGTTTTTTGATACAAAAACAAACTGGATTCCAATTGAAGTTTCATTTGTTCAAATGGTTCCTTATACGGCAAAGGAGACTGTTACTGCAGCATTCTCTACCAGCATTGATTACATTGTTTAATTTCAGCCTGATAAAAGGTCAGTAAATATTAATTGATCTTGAGTACTTTCTCTCAAACCTACATTACATTAATTGAACTAAAATGCAATTTCACATTGTTGTAACAATATTGAAGATGCCAAATAGGTTTTTTATTTGTATTAAGTGAATCCACTGGTGCTGGAGCATGATGGGACATGGCTATGGAGAATATTTATAACTATACTGCGGAGGATGGATTGTGTAAGTGGGTGATAAAATTTTACTCTGCCTCATTGTGCTCGCCCCTTTGTGCAGCTCAGCCCCTTTCGCTTCCTCCTGCCTTGCAGTGCACCAGTGAAGGATGATTGTTCTGTTGGCGAATCAATTATATACCTCTGTCAAAGACGTTTGCATGTGTCTGTGAGGGAGGGAGGGAGGTAAGATTGGGCATCTCTATGAACAAAAATATTTGCTGAAAGAAATAATGATTAAAATATGGAAAAATACAGACAAAAGCCATAACCATTTTTAAAGTTGAGCGATTTGCAATCGTGAGCACGCTACCTCGTAACTGAGAAAAGGCAGTTTGATTGAACAATTCGACTTACACACTTGTCCTTCAGTCAATCTGCCTGTCCTCAATTACACCCCACAGTACTCCCACTTGTCCATTATTGCTTAATTATGAGACAAAAAGCTGCCAAATTGAATGCAGTCTAAAGGAAGCCACACCTGTCTCTCCCACAGTTTGCGGTGTGATTACTGTAAAGATTTATGATTCTACATACTCATCCTCCATGTTAATTGCTGATGTCAAGCTCTAGAAACCTGTTCCTCTGTATATTATTAAAATGGTTGAATCATTCAAACTACTGTGGGCTAAATTAACAAAAACAGACAGCTTGGCTTTCAGAGGCGTTGAAATATTTTGTTGCATTTTGGTTCCAATTCAATTACCATATGTGTATCACAGATCCAGCTGTAATACCGTATGACAGGCTTCACTTAAATATTTCCTATACTCAACCTGAATGATACTTATTCCCCATTCCCCTCTTTCCCTTCCCCATTTGTACTCTTTGTCATTCAGGTTGACCAGCGCCCATGATCTGTCAGATTGGTTTTGTTCTAACTCTTTGTCACATCTCCACTTGGCAGTTATATTCTTACAATATCATTGCTCCTGAGGCAAAATGAACTAGATAGTTCCATTAGTTTTCTGTTTGTTTCCACTTAAGAAAATTCTGGCCATTGCATTTATGAATTTTCTTTCTTTGTATTGTCTGACACAATGATACGTGGGAAGGAATGGGTGAATGGGAAATTTTCCTCATGAATTCCTGCTGTGTCTCCACTACTTCTGTATATATATATGTCCCATGAGCATAGCAATGGACACATATCTTCAGATCAAACAAGTATTTATTTACAATTAAAGGGAGTGGTGGCTTCATTTTCATTCATGCCATTAACAGATGTCTATTTTGCATAAGACGCACTTTAATTAAATGGTGTATCATGTACCAACTGAAAATGCTTTTAAAAATCAGGAAAATGTGATTTCTAGAAAATGTTGGGGCCTGATGTTTTTCTTTGCCTGTTTATTACAATACATTTGGCGAACTTTACCTTCCTCTTTTGAATGCATCTTAAATTATTTGATGTGGACAAAAGAAACACAGGAGACTGGAAGAGAATGATATATCCTGAATTTTACAAAGTTCGTAATGTATTTGTAAATTACAGGAGACGAAAAAAAAAGGAAAACCATTTCTCAAGACCGCATGAATATCAGAATATTTTGAAGTAGTTCAGTAAATATAACATTGGGTGTAATTCAGTTATACATGGGTATATGGATATTCAGTTTTTATTTGTCCAGTTGATCACACAGGATTTTCTAAGGGGGGAAGAAAATAATGGAAGAATTCCTAAGTATAAAAAGGCAGCAGTGCAATTTTATGAAAAACAATAGAAATCTGGGTATCTAAAACCTGCACGGGTTTATATCTATTGATCTAGATCATATCAGTGTTTTGTTCAACCCACACTTCTGAAACATGAATTTACATTTAAAAAGACATTAAGTAAAAAGACATTCTCAGTGGATCCATTAGTGGTAAAATAGCCTACAGAGGTTTGAACAACCATGCAAAATGTGCAATGATAATAGGCTGCCTGCTGCTACATGCCTTTATGCAAACTTTACATTTATCACAGCAAAAATGTGTGTGTCTGGAGGGTGAACAGTCAGCAAATAAAATGACAAACTGAAAAAAGAGGAAAGAAAAATGTCTAATGGAATCAAATTTTGGAAATGTTTTCCAGGAATAATTTTCCTTCAACTACATGGGAAATTCCTGTAACAATTTGAGGCACTTTGCTGCAGAAATTTAGTATGTAAAACATATTGTGCAGTCTGAGTTGAGGAAAAGAATGGGAAAAGACTGATTTGGTTGATGCCTCTGATCACTCAAGCTGCATGTTCCCTCCGTGCAATGGACTCGGAACATGAGATTGCCACTTTGGCATGTGTAGTTCCAACCTATTTTATACCACAGACATAGAAAAACTTACAGATATTTGCTGTGTAATATAAATAAAGCTGGTTAAATAACGACATTTTAGTTCACAATAATAATCTGAAGCACGAGTGAGAAACAGCCAATGTTAGTAACCTGGGGCAACATGCATCAAATGGGGATGGAGTAGCAGTCATCTTTTTCTTTGTCTTTGGTACAAAAATGCAGCAATATATGATATTGAAGCTACAATGGACACAAGGATGTACACCTGTGGGTTAACGGCAAATTGGTAAAGCTTTCACATAGATTTTTACCTTTCTTTTGTATAATGGCACTATGTAAAATAACTATATTAAATTACCTTTTACCTCTTTGAGGCAGAAATAAATGTTTGTACCCTTTATAAATTTATCTTCTCTGTAACTCGACAAGGTCTTGTGTACTTTTATGCATTGTAAGATCCATTTTATATCTGTTATCGTATTTTTTATATGTACTGGGCTTAGACATATAGTTTATATTGCCAACATGGAAAAGTACATTGACAGTATTTATTGAGTTTTACTGTAAAGCAAGACATAAAATCTCAGGTGACCCACAGGACCTTACAGGTTGTTATCTGGAGCTCAGGTTTGTATTAACTGTTGAGAGAATATTCACAATACATGTCCTCATCCTTATTTGAATCCTATTCCCAGCAGTTATATTAACCTCCCCCTTCCAATTCATCTACAAAATAATAAATATACATATAATAAGTATAAATATATATTTGACACAAAAAATATGTTTATGACATTTATTTCTATGCATATATCAGGGTATATTTGTTTAAGTATATATTAATCATGAGTTGAATCAGTGTGAAATGATAAAATATACATTTTATTAAAACATCTAATTCAACACAATGATGTTCCAAAAATAAATGAGAAAATGAAAAACAAAGTTTCTGCTGCAGAGATTTTCCTTCGTTGAAGGAAATTAACTGGCAGTAATCAGAGATGACTTCAGTGGTAAAATCACACTGTAGAGGAAAAAATAATGAAATCAGGATGTTGCATGAACAGTGACGAGTAATGATTGAACTTTCCAAACCAATTTAGTTTTAGATTTCTTTTTATATTACACAACAAATGCTGCGATTTATGACACAAACTGTACAAGGCACAGAGATATTTGGCACCAAGGATTTATACTGCAAAAGTTTCAATGGTTTTTCAGTTGGAAACTGTTGTGAGCAGGAACACAGATTTTTTTTTTAATTGTCAGTTGCTGATGTCTTTGTGGGATTTGTTTCTGCAGTAATTCCCAAGAATTACTCAAAATGTCATGGTAAAACAAATTAAAATGTTCATTTTTTTTCATATGGCTGATTCCAGTGCATTAAAATAAATGCTGAAAGCTCATTTAATTAGAATAGTTAAAACTGTCTCTCTTCCACTTCAGTAGTTCTGCAAATCACAGTTTAATTTGTCAAAATCATCCTGTTGTATTCAGTTCATTCCTCATTAGTGAAAAGGCAGCGTAATTTGAATAAATGTTTGTGGCAGTGAATAAGCAAACAGCCCAAAGTGTATTTTAAAGAGACCACAATACCCTTCTGATCTGCACACTACCATTTGTTATCTTCTGACACATGGCACATGCACAATTTCGGGAACTAACAGTTTTCGGTCTGTAACTTCCATTTGCTGCCAGTTGTTTTGTATGTACAAATTTTTTTAAAGGTTTATTTTGGATTCATTACTTGATTAATTTGTAATTTAGCCACAATGTTTGACAATTGTAGATAATTTGTACTTCGTCTCTCATACTTTACACATGGAAAATATCCCACAGTCTGCACTTTATTTAAAAAAAAATAAAGATGGATATACACAGTCTGAAAAGTAGCAAGTACATTTGGTTTGCTTCCCTCAAGATTTGGGCTCCTTGTTTATTCACATTTAAATATTAGAACAGAAGACTGAAATGTGCAGGTGAAAATATTAATTGCCTCTTTCAATGCTTTGGAAGTTGAGACTTGCATTGAATCTAATTCTGCTGTGATTGGATATTGATTCCTTCTTTAACCTGGCATCTTATAAAGTCACCATGTGTTTAATTATTGGTGTATGTACCTCCGGACATTATTCAGATTGCCAGTATTCTTCAGTGGTCACAGTGACAAAACATGACAGAAAGCTACTTGTAAGATTTTGGTACCAGATAAGATGCTGACGAGAAATGGTAGGTTAATTTAATTAATCAAGCTATTCAACAAAGTTGCAGCACAGCGAGTCAAGAACAGTGTTTGTGTCCTCCTGGTAAAAGAATTGCAATCATTGGCATGAAAATAAAATAAAATACAAGGTGTCAAAATGTTTGCTTGATGACAAAACTTGGAAGATGAAATTGACAAATGATTTCAAAAATGCAAAAGAATGCCCATGTTTTTAGTGGAAGGGATTAAGTTATAGTTTGTTGTCGTAGCATTCTGCAATTAAGTTTAATTTCAAAAGGGTTGGAGCCAGATACAGCACTTGGTTTTGTAACAAGTCTAACCCAGTTTGTAATTTGAATAATTTAAAAAGGATGTTGAGAAGGATTTCCTTATTTTATAGAACAAACTCCTTCGTAGAAAATGTATCTTTATTATATGTAAAATAACACTGATATCTCGCAGTCCCATATAAATTTTAAGGAAAGGCCAACTTTCATCAACATAAGGATTGTTTAACATGAGAGTGTTCTCTAGTGTGTTGAATTCTCAATGGAATTGAAGTCAGGTGTTTGGGGGCTGATCCCTGATTGAAAGTTACTTGGTGGGTGATTGAAGTACAACAAACACAAAATGAACATATCGTGTAAGCTGCCTGTGACTCTGGCATAAGGATTTTCTCTGTGTGTGTTTGGAAATGGGAGATTACGCAAACATTTCGGGAGCCAAGTCCCTCGTGCTCTGGGGACAATTTCACATTCCGAGGGAGAACACTTTTGGTGCAGTGAGTGGATTCAATTAGCCCCTGTACACCAGTAAGTCTGCCGGGTCTGAAAACCTCAGTGCATTTGCCATCTGCTGCTTTCTACCCAACGTGATAGAGATCATTAATTGAGCTTCCCTTTAAGTTGTACAGGTCAAGGTGCTGCAAGGTGTGGAATGAGGAGAGCCTCTCCCTGCTGCTAACAGTCTTGACCTCTTTGCTTATTTAAAACATGGAACACTTAGGCCCAGTGTGGCAGGCTGTCATCATATCTGCATTGTATGAGCAATGTTATTGTGAATGGGCCAGTCTCCATACGATAAGCTTGTGTACACAACATACCTGCTACTATGCTGCCGATTTTATTTTTGAGAGGTGTGAATTAAGTTAAAATTAAATTGGAAGCAAATTGCCACTCAGACCCAAATGTATCAGCACTGCATGATCAGTTTTATGGCTTGCATGCTTTAATTACGGAACAGTTTAAAAAAGAATGAACCAAGCATATTTCAAAGCAAATTCCTGGCTAAATTTAAGGAATGGTTGGCCATGTCAACAGGCAGAGGATGAGCTGAGGGAGCAGCCACCAGTGTTAGAACTAGACCTGCAGCATTCTGCAATAGCGGCACAGCGGTAGAGTTTCTGCCTTACAGCGCCAGCGACCCGGGTTTGATCCTAGCAACGGATTCTTGTCTGTACGGAGTTAGTACGTTCTCCCTGTGACCTGCGTGGGTTTCCTCCCACACTCCAAAGATGTACAGGTCGGTAGATTAATTGGCTTGGTATAATTGTAAATTGTCCCTAGTGCATGTAGGATAGTGTTAGTGTGAGGGGATTGTTGGTCGGCGCGGAGTCAGTGGTCCATAGAACCTGTTTCTGTACTGTATCCCTAAAATAAACCATTGCACCCAGCTGTGCTTCTATGTCGGGTGGGATGGGTGCGGCTCTGCCTGTGAGTTGAGTGTTTGAGGACACTGCCTGACATCTACTGCTGGGGTGAAGCAGGGGAGACACTAAGGATTGGCACTAGATGAAGGAAGGATAGCGCCACTAAACCAGCCACAAAATTAGTTGTACGCCACTGTTCTCATCGGCCAATGCTATAAATGTCCCCCTTCCGAGCACCTAATTCAATGTTGGAAGACATTCTGCTTGCATGGGCCTTTCAGATAGCCTATTTCTTTCCAGTACAACTCACTGCAGATAATTTGCCTCCTAACACCGTTTTTGCCTTTCAATTATTTTAAATCTCACTCCTCTGACTGGTGGCCTTTTTCCCCTACCTATTTCTTGTTACAACACAAGGCCATTGAATCTATTGGGTCTATGTTGGTTTTCAGAACAGTAATCCTGTTGGTCCTATTCCCTCCTATTATTTTTCTGCAGTCTGCATGAATTCCCTTTCACCATAGGCTCAGCATAACAGAGAAACACAGACAAAAGTAGTCTCTTCAGGCCAGCTTTCTCATGCCGACCAAGATATCCCCATCAATGCTAGTCCCACCTGCTTGCATTTGGCCCATATCCCTTTAATCCTTTCCTTGTACCTGCCTCAACTACTAGCTAGAAACAGAGAAACATAGAAAAATAGGTGCAGGAGTAGGCCATTCAGCTCTTTGAGCCAGCACCGCCATTCAATATGATCATGGCTGATCCTCAAAAATCAATACCCCATTCCTGCTTTTTCCCCATATCATGATTCATTTAGCCCTAAGAGCTAAATCTAATTCTCTTGAAAACATCCAGAGAATTGGCCTCCACTGCCTTCTGTGGCAGAGAAGTCTACAGATTTACAACTTTCTGGGTGAAGACATTTTTCCTCATCTCAGTCCTAAATGGCTTGCCCCTTATTCTTAAACTGTGACCCCTGGTTCTGGACTTCCCCAACATTGGGAACATTTTTCCTGCATCTAGCCTGTCCAATCCTTTAAGTATTTTATATTTCTATAAGATATCCTCTCATCCTTCTAAATTCCAGTGAATACAAGTCTAAATTCCAGTGAATACCTCTGGCCAGCTCGTTCCATATACCAACCACCCTCCGTCCAAAAGGTACCTTTAGCTTCCAATTAAATCATTCCCCTCTAACTTTAAACCTATGTCTTCTGGTTCTGGATTCCCCTACTCTGGTTAAAAGACTCTGTGCCTTCACCCTATCAATTGCCATCTTGATTTTATACAGATCTATAAGATCATCAACTCCTCTTTGATTCAAAAGTTACCTACCTACATTGTGGGAATTTACAGTGGCCAATTAGTCTATCAGCTTGCCTTTGGGCTGAAAGGAAAGTCTTGCATTCACAGGAAATCCACTAAAATGTTTTGCCACTTTTACCCCTGCAATGCCTTTAATGACTTTGCATGCCTCATTCAAATCCCCTTGTAATCATCCCTACTCTAAGAAGAACAACCTTGGTTTCCTTGGTTTCCATTCCCATCTGATGTCCCTCTTCTTGAGTACCATCTAGTAAATCATCTCTGCACCCTCTTTACGGTCACTCGGGCCCAGAATTCAATTCAAATCTCCAGCTGAAGTTTAATGAATATTTCATAAATAATTAGCATGCTTTTTTTTCTAGTTGATTCCTCTATTTATAAAGGCAAATTTGTAATGTTCTCTCTTAACAGCCTTCTCATATTAACCTGTCACTTATAAAGGCTATTTGTCTCATTTTTGCATCCATTTCTAACATTGTATGACTTTGTTTATTTTCTTCCTCACATTCTTTTACCTCAAATGAGCTACTTGGGTTTAGGTTTATTATATTTGACATCTCAAGGTACAATGAAAAGCTTTGTTTTACTCGCTATCCAAACAAATCAGATAATACCCTGCATAAATACAAGCAGGCAAAACTTGAGTATAATTGGTAGAGCAAAGTGGAAGGTACAAAGTGCAGAATATAATTCTTGGCATCATGGCACACTAGTTCCACAGACAAAGTCCAATGTCTGCAAAGGGTTGGAGGTAAATTGGATGTACCCGAGCTTATGGAAGGACCATTCGGAAGCCTGATAATAGGGGAAGAAGCTGTTCCTGAGTCTGGTAGTGCGTGCTTTCAAGCTTCTGTATCTTCTGCCCAAAGGGAGCAGGGAGAAGGAGGAATAACAGGGTTGGGACAACTCTTTGATGGTGTTGTCTCCTTTTCCGAGGCAGCATGAAGTGTAGATGGAGTCAATGGTGAGATGATTGATCTGTGTGATGGACTAGGCTATATCCACAACTCTGCAATATCTTGCATTCTTGGAAATAGCTATTCCCAAATCAAAGTGTTAAGGAACCTGACAGTATGCAATTCCCCGTGTCGACAATATGTGCTGGTTCTTCAGGCTTCTTCCTTGCATTCTATTGTCATGCGTCTACTCAGTTAACCAGCGTGTTTACGACCTTCCAAATACATCAATGTACAATCATTGCTTACCACATTTGAGTTTTTATCATCTGTAAACTTTAAGATTTTGTCCTTCATAACCAATCCTAGGTTACTAATATTTATGAAAGAGCATTTGTCTAAACATAAATCTGTACACATTACCACTGAAAACTTCCCTCCAGTGTAATAACAATTGTTCAGCAGTACTCTCTGCTTTCTGTCCCTTGGCCAATTTCATTTTCATTTTGTCAATGACCCTTCAGTTTCATTATCTTTAATTTTGCCAACAGGTCTATTTGCTTAACACCTGCTTCACTTTCCTCGTGAAACTCTCTCCGTTACTTCATCAAAGAGCTACTGCGGCCAAAATTGCCAACTTGAGTTTTCAAATTGGTCCAGAAAGCACTCTAACTGGAGATGATTCATCAGAGTTGTACCTTAATGAAGGTGAGGGTCTTTAATTAGTACTTAGTGCTGCTTCTCATGGCTTCTGATATGGTTTACCAAGAGAGCTTAAGAAGTGATGAATTAAGAGTTGGCTGAAGAGTATTGCAGGATTGGAGGCACAATGTACTGCAGATACTGGAATTCGGAGTAACAATAGCAAGAACATAGGAGTCACTCAACGGGTCAGGCAGCATCTGTGAAGGGAAATAGGCAGTCAATATTTGGAGTAGAGACAATAGAGACCCTTGATCTAAACTAGTCTTGTCTAGATTCAAGGTCTTAACTCAAAACTTTGACTGTCCATTTCTTTCCACAGATGCAGCCTAATCTGTCGAGTTCCTCCAATTGCTCCATGTTGCTATTTCAGGAATGGGTTGCAAATTAGATTATACATCTTCTTCATCTCCTTCATCTTTGTGCTGATGTTGTCTAGGATGTTGTCTAGGATGATTAAGGGATGTCTGTACCTTTACAGTAGTCATTTAACTGCTTGCATGTGAGATCTGCTATGTAACTTAAGGAACAGCTGAAATGAACTTTAATTTTTCAACACCTGTCTTCAAATTGAATTTGACCACCTACATATTTTTCTAAATATTAATGAAAATGACATTTGCAGGATGGAATTGCAATTAGAAAGGGAGGCTGGGTTATTTAAAACATGAATAAGTTTAGTTTAGATATAGTGTATGGAAACGGCTGTTCAGTTTACCTAGTCCACACCAGGCATTGCTCACTCATTCACACTAGTTCTATATTATCCCACTTTGCCTACACATAGGGGTAATTTACAGAGGCCCATTAACCTATACGTCCGCACGTCTTTGGGATGTGGAGGAAAGCAGAACACCCGAAGGAAGCCCACGTGGTCATAGGGAGAATGTGCAAAGTCCACACAGAAAGTTATCATGGTCAGGATTGAACCCGGGTCTCTGGAGCTGTGAGGTAACGGCTCTATCCGCTGTGCCACTGTGCCGCCATGGTTCGCTGAAGCAGTTGGAACTGCTTTGATTTTTATTGATTCACTTTATGCTACTTTTACAGTAATCCCCTTATTATTTAGAAAACAAAGTCATAAAATAAGATCCATGAAGCAACACTGACACCAGGCTTTGCCTTGCCAAGGTCTCTCTATGTACTTTGGCTTTTGCTCTTGTGTCTGGTATACAGAGAATTATAGATTAGTTATTGTATACTTATTGTTGTGCTGATGTGCCTAATGTGCCTGTAAAGCTGCAGCAAGTAAGGATTTATTTGTTCTGGTGCAAATAAACTCAAACTTCATGTCAGCAGGGGACTGTGCCTTTCATGCTTCTCTGTAGAAAACTTGGTGCCTGCTGCTGACCTGGATCCAAGGCAGCGCCAGCATCTTTTCCATCATCTGGCCTGCAGCTGCCCCTTTGCTACCACAGGGGACTCCTCATGCAGTCTAACAGGCAGTGTGAACTTCCACAGGCTTTCCAGCTCCGACGGATGGAGCTTCTTAACCACAGACTGTGCCGTAAGATTGCAAGTCCTGCAATCTCAATTGAAATATTTAAGATTTCAGCTGCAGTGTGAGAGATTAGTATAACTGGATCTTGTTATTTATTTATTGTACAAAAAAATACATTAAGAATTATTTTTGCAAAGTCCAGTGTGTTGCTGAACTTTCATGTGTCAATGGCGTTCATAATCATTCAGTGATCTGTGTGACAATGGTAACCTAGACTGTCAGTGAGACTTGGAGCAAGGTCCCTCTCTGACTGCTAGGTCTGTGGCACCACCTAGTGGTTAGGCCACTTACTGAGCGAACCCTCGGCACTTGGGCTGACAGGGTCACGTGACTTTGTTTGGTGGGAAGGAGTCGTCAAGTGGTTAGTGGGTGTGCCCTGGTATATATAGAGAGCCATGGATAACCCCTCACCAGTCGTGTGTGTGCTATTCTCTGTACTACCTCAAAGATCACTTTGATTCACAACGCATGGCTCACTATAGTGGTGACCCCGACGATCCTAAATGGTTATTTTGGATTTGCACAATGGAAGCAGTCAACGATCAACACCTGTAACACGGCTTTGCGGTTGATTCGGCCCAGTAGAATGCCGTCTCATTTAAGCTGCCCATGTTCTGGTCATTGTAGCCCCAAGTGTGGTTCCAGCAGACCGAGGCCCAGTTCCATATGCAAGGTGTCTGTGCTGATAATTGAAATGCTTACCTTCGTGGATGGTCATCAGGCCTGCCTCCTCTTCGAACACACCTTCCTGGAGCAGATGCCGGATGACATCCGCCTGCATTTCGCTGACCCCCTGCAGATAGCGGAGCATGCGGACGAGCTGTGGCAGTCCAAGCAACAGAGTGACGCTGTGATCGATCGGGTGTCGGCAGTGCCTTGGAAGGCCCAGCGACCGGGCCCTGTATCCACCGGACGTTCGGCCGTGCAACCAGTCCCGGGCGACACTGGTAAAGGGAAGTGGTGTTTCTACCATCAGTGCTGGGATTCCGCAGCCCGTCAGTGCCGCCCACCCTGCTCGTACCCGGGCAATGCCAGGGCCGGCCTCCGGTAGTCGCTGCGGCAGTTAGCCAGAAACTCCGCCTCTACGCTTGCGACTGACAGTCGGGACAGCGGCTCCTCGTTGACACGGATGTGAAGGTTAGCGTTTTTCACCCATTGGGAGTGGACCCTAGTTCTGGCAAACGGGGGCCCTTGTTAACCGCGGCAAATGGCAGCCCCATCCGGTCCCGCTCATATTTGGCTCCTGTCATTTTACCTGGATTTGCTGACATTTCCCTGTTGGTGGATGTGAGGGGGCAGCGCCTCGTTTGTCTGCCGTTTTGTTTTGTTTTCGTGCCTCCGGTTCTGGGGGAGGTTCCCTGTGGCGCCACCTAGTGGTTAGGCCACTTACTGAGTGAACCCTTGGCACTTGGGCTGACAGGGTCACGTGACTGTGTTTGGCAGGAAGGACTCGACACGTGGTTAGTGGATGTGCCCTGGTATATATTGAGAGCCCTGGGTAAACCTTCCCCAGTTGTGTGTGTGCTGTTCTCTGAATTACCCCAAAGATCACTTTGATTCACAACACGTGGCTCACGATAGTGCCATTCTGAGTGCAGCTGGCTGTCTGTGTTCAGACAGCCCCTTCTCTGCACCCTGCAGTGCTGGGCATTAGGGTCCCAGTCGAAGGTCATGTCCAGAGGCACATCTGTAAAACAATGTAACTGTGATTCTGGGACAGCAGATGATCCAAAGCAACACAGTGGCGCAACGGCTAGATCTACTGCCTCACTCTGTCAGAGACCATAGGTTTCGGCCCTACAGTCTGGATCACCATTGCCACGCAGATCAATGAATGATTATGAGAGCAGCTCAACTGTGGCATGTAGGGATTATCATTACTTGGTATTGCCTTTAGTTTCCCATCTCTACATGTGGGTCCCAGTGCATTTATCAGATTGGGAGTTCATGAAGTAGCCTGTAAGGGATGTGAATGGAAATTATTTTCATCCTTGATGAAGCATGCCGGTTCTGTGGAGTTCCATTAGGATACTTTGTTTAAAGGAATGGCTCTTGACATGAAACACCCACCCATTCCAGAGATGCCATCCTGCCCCACTGAGTTACTCCAATATTTTGTGTCTATCTTCGATGTAAACCAGCACCTGTAGTTCCTTCCTGCACAGGATACTTTGTTTGCCTGTTTTCCTGCTTTTTTTCCCTTCCCCACTCCTACTTCTACCCCCCCCCCCCCCCCCCCCCCCCCCCCCCCACCCCCCTCCCCTCCACCTTCTGACTTGCCACAGAGTCTTCCAGTGATGAATCTGTGCTGGCTGCTTCAGCTTGAACTTTTCATTCCCCCTTTCAAAAGTAATTTCTGCCAGGTTCAGGTAGGGCCCATGAATCGGAAGGCTGGTGATCAAAACGTCATGGAACATGTACTACGCTGATTGGGAAAAATTGGTATCTATTTGGCATCTGTAATGTTAAAAGCACTGGAATAAAATTGCAAGATGTGTTTAAAGATTGACTTAAATTTAGTATGTGTTAAATAGTTTGACAAAAATAATACTGGAGCTGAATATTCTCATATACCATTTCTCTCTCATTACTTTAATAGAACTGTAAATCTATCTAAAATAAATGAGTCAATTGCGTCTTGCAGAACACATTTTCTTCCCTAAACTTTGCTACAAACTGTACTCCAAATATGAGCATTGGTTTGGCATAGAACCACATGATAGCATTTTCTGTATATTCTGAGAATGTCATAAAATTCAACAATTTGGGTGGAAATTAGCCGTAATATTATAGACCGGATACAAAACTATTTCATAGTTGAAAGAGATCTATAACAAATCATCTCGGGGATTCTCAATCTTTTGTATCTCAGAAATCTGTTTTACATAATCAGAGGTTTTTGTGACACCCCCCCCCCCCCTCCCCCCTCTTGTGATGATACTAAATGTCACTGGCCCAAAAAGTTCATCTCTTCCATACAACTGTTTCTTCCTATCTTTGTTTGTCAATTAATTAAAAGAGTCCGTTGAAGACTTTCCTTCCTGCCACTGAAGGAAAGCCATTATGTCATTAATCTGCAGCTCCCTGATGAATCTTTGCCACCAGATCCAATTGTTGATAATAACTCGCTGCTCTTTCCCATTTCTAACTTACCTAAAGAGGTTACTAGCATTTGCTGATTGTGATTATTTTCATTTAGCAAACTCCATTATGAGAATGAAAATTCCCATTGACAACATACATCAGGGTGCCCAGTCCAGAACAAAATTGTAGTCTCAGATGAGGTAGAAGCTGATAAAGGACAACAGACAAACATCAGGAGAGTTGAAATGGAGCCATGTGAGAATGGGAGTGAAGGATGATTAGAAACTAGGGAACAAACCAGACTGTCGTCCAGGTGTGTGCATGAAAAGATCAACAAAACAATCCCAAAGACATCTGAGGTAGCATTGCACAAAGAATGTAAAATTACCCTTTGCGCGGGAATGACTGAAAGTTGGAGAGCCACACTCCATGCTCCATGGCAGAATAGTTCCAGTGAACAAACACTGGATTTTTCAAGATGCAATCTGGTCAACCCTGCTCATAATTAACACTGTTTTGAAATCTGTAAAAGCCGTGTCTGCTTTCAAGGATGTGCATCTCCTGACTTGATTCAGACTTTCCTCTGAACGCATGTAATGTCTATGCCAATTAATTGATTATTATTTTGTTTTTTAATTAAAAGTTTAATTACAATGTGGTTCTTTGCCTGAGCTATCAATCCACTGAATGATCGTTCCAAGTGAATGGACATGTCTATATTTAATATCCCAATACTATGCATGGGACCTTCGACACATGGGAGATGGTTGGTCATGACAGTTCAATGTCAAATCTGTATGGACCAATTAAAACTCCACCTCATTTATCTACATTAAAAGGTTTTATGTCCCTGGATGTTCACAGTGGATAAATTAGTTTGGTAGATGTTTCAAATTATGCTTGATTAATAAGGGTGTCAATTGATTAGTACTGGTGTCAGCGATTAAGGCACAAAGGCATGAGAATGGGTTTGGGGGGAAAGATAGATCAGCCATGATTGAATGACAAAGTAGATTTGATGGGCCAAATGGCCTATTCTGCTCCTAGAAGCTATGGACATGCTCTTGCACAAAGCTGGTGGCACAAATGGAAAATATTGGATTGTCTGTCCATATTATGCTCTGATTTTCTATCAACTGAATTAAAATTGGGTGGGTCTGTAAAGGAACCTATACACGAAAATTAGTGATACTGACATTGTGCATCTGTGGCCTGTTATGAAAACCTCAAATTGTGACCAATTGATTTAAGCATACAGTTTCAGTGATGCCTATCCAATCTGCAAAGCCTGCCGTAGAGGTGGCAAATTGGAAATCTACCGTTACCCCTTTAAATCTGGAATGAAGTGTTGGCATTTTTCTGACGCTTCTTGTTAGATATTCAGCTCTCCTGACATGTACTGAATGATGAGATAGGTTCTTATTGATGCAGCAGTGCACATCATAGCTCAAGGTGTCAGTTTCACAGGTTGAAGTAATTGTCCTCTGTGTTCTCAAGACAAATGATGACACTCTGTGCAAGCAACAGTGACTCTGCCTCCTTTGAATGCATTGGGATGAATTTAGTGCTTCATCCATGATGGTTTTCAAAACCTTTCAAGATAAAGGAGCCAGGAAGAACATCTTTTTCACTGTTTGAGATACACATTTGTTCGGAACGTACGCAGCTTTTCTCTACGTTACAGCAACAAGCACAGTTAAGCTTTCTTTAACAGCCACACACATGACAGGAGATGGACACAAAAAGCTGGAGTAACTCAGTGGGACAGGCAGCATCTCTACCCAGAGTGGGTGACGTTTCAGGTCGAGACCCTTCTTCACACTGGTTAGGGATAAGGGAAACAAGAGATATAGACGGTGATGTGGAGAGATAAAGAACAATGAATGAAAGATATGCAAAAAAGTAACGATGATAAAGGAACCAGGCCATTGTAAGCTGTTTGTAGGTGAAAATGAGAAGCTAGTGTGACTTGGGTGGGGGAGGGATAGCAAGAGAAAGGGAATGCCGTGGCTACCTGAAGTAAGAGAAATCAATATTCACGCCACTGGGCTGTAAGCTGCCCAAGTGAAATATGAGATGCTGTTCCTCCTATTTGCGTTTAACCTCACTCTGACAATGGAAGAGACTGAGGACAGAATGGTCTGTGTAGGAATGGGAAGGAGAATTAAAGTGTCCAGCAACCTGGTGATCAGGTTGAAACGCGGGCTAAGCGAAGGTGTTCCGTGAAACGTTCGCCCAGTCTGCGCTTGGTCTCGCCAATGTATAAGAGTCCACATCTTGAACAACAGATACAGTGACGACTGCTTTGGGGCCACCTCCTGCACCTACACACAACTGACTGACTTCATCCACTTCACCACCAACTTCCATCCGGCACTCCAATACACCTGGACGATTTCCGACACTTCCCTACCATTCCTTGACCTCACCATCTCCATCGCAGGGGACAGACTCCTGACCGACATACATTACAAACCCACTGACTCACATGGCTATCTGGACTACACGTCTTCCCACCCTACCCCCTGTAAAGACTCCATCCCCTACTCCCAATTCCTCCGCCTACGCCGCATCTGTTCCCAGGATGAGACATTCCACACCAGGGCATTGGAAATGTCCTCGTTCTTCAGGGAACGGGGATTCCCCTCCGCCACCATAGATGAGGCTCACACCAGGGTCTCATCCATACCCCGTAACACTGCTCTCTCTCCCCATCCCCGCACTCGCAACAAGGGCAGAGTCCCTCTGGTCCTCACCTTTCACCCCACTAGCCGCCAAATACAACACATAATCCTCCGCCATTTCCGCCACCTCCAACGTGACCCCACCACTCGCCACATCTTCCCATCTCCCCCCATGTCTGCCTTCCGCAAAGACCGCTCCCTCCGTAACTCCCTCGTCAATTCTTCCCTTCCCTCCCGCACCACCCCCTCCCCGGGCACTTTCCGTTGCAACCGCAAGAAATGCAACACCTGTCCCTTCACCTCCCCCCTCGACTCCATTCAAGGACCCAAGCAGTCGTTCCAGGTGCGACAAAGGTTCACCTGTATCTCCTCCAACCTCCTCTACTGCATCCGCTGCTCTAGATGTCAGCTGATTTACATCGGGGAGACCAAGCGTAGGTTGGGCGATCATTTCGCCGAACACCTCCGCTCAGTCCGCAATAACCTACCTGAACTCCCGGTGGCTCAGCACTTCAACTCCCCCTCCCATTCCCAATCCGACCTCTCTGTCCTGGGTCTCCTCCATTGCCAGAGTGAGCAACAGCGGAAATTGGAGGAACAGCACCTCATATTCCGTCTGGGGACCTTGACATTGAATTCTCCCAATTTTGCTAGCCCTTGCTGTCTCCTCCCCTTCCTTAACCCTCTAGCTGTCTCCTCCCACCCTCCCATCCGCCCGCCCTCGGGCTCCTCCCCCTCCTCCCCTTTTCCTTCTTTCTCCCACCCCCCATCAGTCTGAAGAAGGGTTTCGGCCCGAAACTCCGCCTATTTCCTTCGCTCCATAGATGCTGCTGCACCCGCTGAGTTTCCCCAGCAATTTTGTGTACCAACAGATACAGTAGATGGGGTTGGAGGAGGTGCAAGTGAACCTCTGCCTCACCTGTGGGGATCCCTGGACAGAGTTGAGGGAGGAGGTATAGCGGCAGGTGTTGCATCTACTGCGGTTGCAGGGGAAGGTACCTGGGAGGGGATGGTTTGGGTGGGAAGGGATGAGTTAACCAGGGAGTTGCGGAGGGAATGGTCTCTGCGGAAGGCAGGAAAGGGTGATTGAAAACTGTGGCTAGTGGTGGGATCCCTTTGGAGGTGCCGGAAATTTCAGAGGAGTATGTGACACTCCACATGACAGGAGTGGTATCCTGCCATATAAGCTGCACTTCCCACACCTTGTACCTTAATCAACTTTGAAAATAGTGATCAGTCGATTATCAGAGACATGTTTTCCCAAATTAGATTTCTTGTTAAATTATCTTAATTATAATTCAATTTCATATTTTTTCACTATTTATTAATTGTCAGTGAAATCCATTTGGCACTAGAATTCTTAAAATTGGTATTGTTGTAAAATATTCCTGCTATTCCTGCATGTGTACAGCTGTGTCTGGAACAGCAATTTATAACACATTTCTCAGCTCCTGGCTATTTGATCTAAATACCCATTCTGTACACTTCACCTAATCCAAAACAGTGATAAGCTGAAACTCATTCGAGCCACTTGCACATCAGATGAAAAGCTGTTAAAAGCTTTTGCTCTCCAGCCCTCCCACCCCTTCCCCTGCAAAATTACGTGGAACAACAAGTTGCAACCAGAGAGAATTGTAACAAGGAAAGATGTTTCATGAAATTGACTCTGATGGTTGCTAGGAGCACAGAAAGTCTTGAGAAATTGCATTGGATTACTAATAGAAAAATCTTCAACTTTCCACACCTTTAGTACATCTAATGCATGCTCCAGCAACCTTAATATGGCAAGTGATGATTTACTCTGTGTTTGGAATTCATATGGAATGAAAGAATTCTTAAGAACAAGAAAGGGTCATTAGATCTTAACCCATGTATCTGCATTTGTTTTGCTTTATTTATTCCACCCTTTCTAGATAAAAAAAGAATGTCAATTGAACCCGTTAATATTATTTACTTGGATTGTCCCCTCTAGTAACTTATTCCATAAAGCTGTCTATATATCTAAGAAGTTTTCTGACTTGTTTTTCCCTTTTTAACGTTCAAATATTCATCTTGATGCCTCTGGTATTTGAAGCATTTACCGTGGTAATAAAGATGAGCAAAACCTCCATCACCATACAACAATTTGATCACCACAATGTCTTCTGTTTGTTAAAGAAAGCGGGACTGGCTTTGTTCAAGTTTCTCTATAATGGATGTTTGAAGGCTGGCATGATCTTAATTGTTCACCTCTGCCGTCTATGGTGGATCATAATATCCTTAAAATAAATGACCAGAAGTACATAGACAGAACCTGTTGCTTTACACAACAATTCAACTGCTATTGATTTATATCCTAGCTCTCTGATAGTACTCACATACCTTTTTTTACTGCTGGGCTAAGCATTGTGATGACAGTTCTGGAGATTTATTTCCCATACCTCGAGATATCTTCCCTCACCAGTATAGTGCATGACCCTTTCATACATGGTACTTCTTTAAATACTTGTACTTAACATTTGTCCACATTGAATTGCATTCATGAGCCATTCTAGCAGTTGCTACCTATTATTTGTATTTCCTTAAACAGTTGGATTGCAAATATCCTACTTATTGGAATGTTCAACTTATTTTTTTACCCACACAATAATAATTTCCTCCACTGCAATTTTGTTTTATTGCCATTTTATGATCAACTATATTGTTATTATTTATCTTGTACATCTACTTAGCTCAGTTATATATCATATTTGGGTACTGTTGAAGCTAGATAATCTCTAACTTTTTGGCTGAGGAGAAACCGAGTTAGAGAGCAGTCCAATTACATCTCCAGCAAAATGTATTCTTGAGATTTCACTCTGAGGCCTTTCTAGTCAATATTGGGTAATTAAGAGCAGACATAATCAATGGCACAGCATTTTTATAATTCCCAATTATCCGTAAGACCATCTTCTTCTCTTTATTTGTGAACTCTGTGAAAGAAACATTCAATATTGTCTTTTTTGTTTTCTGTTCTTCAATTTACACGGGAGTATACAAATGCTGACTGGGAATTCAGTGCCTGTACTCCATGACTTTCTGTCCATTAAGTTCTGTGCCAAAAGTGTTGAAGGAAAGCACATTATTCTCGCTCTCTATGTTGTGACAGTCAGTTTAAATCGGGGTATGACTTACAAATTAATTCTTCACTTAAAGAGCTATTAAATTTTGATTGCTTAAATGGAGCTTAAAATTAATAAAGCCAGAGCAGTATTGGATTTCCATAGAATTGTTAACATGTCATCAAATGGGAGTGCAGATAAATGTCACATTGAGCAGAGGATGTGTCTACAGCTGACGTGATGGAAGAGATTGGTCTTTGAAGGGTTTTAAAAGGAGAAGGGTTGGAGAGGTTGAATAATTAGGAAGTGAATGCCAGACATTGGAGCCTTGGTAGACAAAGGCACAACCAAAAATGATGGTAAAAAGTGGGAGAGTCTGTTGCCCAGACTTGGGGAAATGAAGAATTGGGATAGGGAGTAAGCAAGGCTTGAGAAGATTATAAAACAGGCATCTTGGAGTAAATTCATTTTTCAATAATTATTGCTCATCCCTAATTATGCTTGAGAAGATAGTGCTGAGACATCTTCTGACATTGCTACTCTCCAGATGGTGAAGATATTCCATCAGTGCTGTTGGAGATAGTGTTCCACAATGAAGGCTCAAAAACAATAAATAAATAGTGGTACATTTCCGAGTCAGGATGGCATGCGACTTGCTGGAGAACCTGAGGTGGCATAAGTCACAACTTGCCATCTTTCTCACCTGTGGCTGCCAGAAAGGTGCTGAAGGTCCAATGCCAATGCAGTTAAGCTTCCACTTCACCATTGAACTCAGTGGATGCTCTGAGCTGAGGGGCCAGAAACCCTTCATATCTGTCCCATCATCTTTACTTCAGCAATGGCTGAACAGGATTGCTAACCTGGTAATTGAATGCAGTGGCTTATTTTCATTCCCTTTTATTTTAATTAATTTATATCCGTTAAAAATGTTTTCTAATTTTGTTTTAAATCATTTTGTGTTTAACTGTTGTTTTAAAACCTAAATTAATAAAATCAATTTATACAGTTTTGGAAAACAAATGTCCCTGATATCTTATAGAAACTTATAAAAGGACTGGACAAGCTAGATGAAGGAAAAATGTTCCCAATGTTGGGCGAGTCCAGAACCAGGGGCCACAGTCTTAGAATAAAGGGGAGGCCATTTAAGACTGAGTTGAGAAAAAACGTTTTCACCCAGAGAGTTGTGAATTTGTGGAATTCCCTGCCACAGAGGGCAGTGGAGGTCAAATCACTGGATGGATTTAAGAGAGAGTTAGATAGAGCTCTAGGGGCTAGTGGAATCAAAAGATATGGGGAGAAGGCAGGCACGGGTTATTGATTGGGGACGATCAGCCATGATCACAATGAATGGCGGTGCTGGCTCGAAGGGCCGAATGGCCCCCTCCTGCACCTATTTTCTATGTTTCTATGTTACTATCATCAGCAAAACAGTCAACGATCCATCAGCCTGGTGCAGAGGCATTGAGATGACACTCAACATTCAGGGATCAGTCCACTCTTGCATGACCAAAGCTCTTTTTTCAAGTAGCCCTGGGTTGCTACGTGAACTTTGTGGGATGGCTGTGGCCGCATGGTCTTCAGGACAATTGGATGCAGGTCTGTGGAAGGGTAGTGTGGCTGAGGCCCAAATGTCCATTCAGGTAAGGAGGAGTTTTGAGCAATAATGTACTGACAATAACTGCCTTCCATGCCCAAGTCACCTGTGTGATTTGGTGGGACATACTTCACTCTAGGAACTTAGTCTTTCAACTTCTACCCAAAGATTTTGGACCTTTGTCACCTGCAACCCATTATTACAATCTTGCCCTTTTGATTTATTTTAATTTGTCAGTCAGTGAGCTGTTTCAATGTTTAATATATGTATTTTAGTTCTACTGTTATAGTGTTTGAAATATTTTTGTGTAAGTAAATATTGATGACAGGATAAAAGAGCTTTGTTAACATGTATGGATGGGGTTATGTCATCATTGGATCAACCGTGGTGTGATGGCAATGTTAACATTAATTCATGCTTTTCAAACTGCCATGCTGATAAACTACTCCCTGCCAATAATATTTAAGGAAATATTCAGCTATTTAAAATGCACTCTAATTCTAGAAACATTTATCGTAAAGTATAGTCTCCAAAATAAGCATTGCAGTTAATTCAAAAGCTAAGCCAAGCAACTGGATGAGAAAGTTGTACTTAAAAAGTCAATAAGGTACATCAACAAAAATAGTTTGAAGTATCAATAGAAACAGAAGGAAATAAACAAAAGAAAATCTAAATGATATGTAGGTACTCATTACCCCATAGCCAGCAATAGAATATTTCACACATAGTAGATAGGCACAAAATGCAGGTTAACTCAGCAAGTCAGGCAGCATCCCTGAAGAAAAGGAATAGATGACACTTCAGGTTGAGACCCTTCTTCAGACAGTCAGGGGAGAGGGAAACCAGAGGTATGAAAAGGCACAGAACACATCAGAGCCGCAGGAAAGGTGGAGCCCACAATGCTCCATTGTTGGCTGTGGAAGAGGTGATAATGAAGGGATACGAACAGTGAAACTAGCAAGACGACTAGGGTGGAGGACAGATGGGGAGAGGGGGAAATACAAGGGTTATTTGAAATTGGAGAAACCAATATTCATCCACCGCAATAGTTTGTTATAATAATAACATGCTTTGTAACATTGATATAATTTAGATGATTGTGTGAAATCAGTAAATATCTGAGGTTAGCTCTGTTGTCATCAGCATTGAACCCACACTCGCACAGGGGCATCATAATCAACTCTTATGGGACTAAAGCTCGTCTTTGGACATGTGATGTCTGGCATGTTTTTTGTCCTGAATGCTGAATTAAAAGATTTCTAGGTTTACACTACTGTTTACCCCGTGTCTATTGCAAAGACTGAGGAGCTATGAAATAATTGTACAGACCCAAACATATGATTGTTTATCAGGTTACAAAAAAGATGGAATTAAATAAAGAGAGGCTAGTAAGTATTTTGAACGGACGCTTCAGTGACTTTGGAAAAGAAAACAAAAACATCCAATTTATTGTCATGAAGCTTCAATCATACGATCACTTTTTGGAAGATAGTCATGCAAATTAATATTTGATACTGCCTTCAGCACATTGTTCAGGTTGCAGCAGAATGCTGGGACGAGCTTCTGTAGCAGAGATCACTCACTTTGATTGTCAACTAGTACTTCGCTCAGTCCTGTTTATGCAACTTTTATTCTACAGTGAATCGATTTTGGAGTTAACTGTCAGTTTTGGATTAAAACTTGAAAAGCCGTCTAGATTACTGGCAGCAAAGTCACAGCCATGAGTGGAGACACTCACTTCTCTAAAGAAAGGTTTCATCCCAGTTTGACTCCTAAGTCAGGAGCTGTGTTAACGATTGCCTGAAGTCACTTTGGCACCGGGCCAGTGGGTTGCCTGGCAACACGCCATTACTACAAAGGCATCGACTGCATTGAATATCATCCTTTGATGCCCATTACATGTTATAGAAATCCAGTGTTCTTAGCCCTTCCCAAGGACAGCGAGTAATATGTCCTGTGAGCAGCATTATTCAAATGGGCCTCATCCACAGCATTTGGAAGGAGCTGAACCGGAATCCCTTTGGTTAATGCAGCAAATTGATAACCAGTGAAGGAGAGTGACATCCGCAGCATTTTAATTTCTAAATCTGTCAGGAATAACAATACACTTCGATTAATCACTTTCCGCGATGGCACCAGATAAAGATGCTGCTGATCGATGGCTCTTTTGACAAGTGAGAATGCTTCACTTTGCGAGGGGATGCTGAATGATAGCAAATTCACTGCACTATCACTTCCCTCCTTTTCTCCATTTCTATTTAACCTCCCTCCTCGGTCTTTATTTTAATAGAGACCTCTTTCTGGCATTTATTTGCATAATGCCAATACATTTAAATAGGTCTGTGATACTAATATGGAACTCCAGACCCTCAGAAATATAAATGACGTGCTCAAAATATATTCTCCTTTCAACAAAATCTGCAACTGTAAAAAGTGAAATAAAAGGCATTCTGCACATCTCATTTCATGGCTGAGCAATAATTACATTTTGACTATTTTCTGTGTACTAGTGGTTTAATGTTCTAATGAATCTGGTTTTGGAAAGTGTACTAAATATACTGGATTAATTAATGTTTTCATCAAACATTGCTTTATTGAATCTTCATAGGGGAGTATTTAAAAAAACCCAGTTTATTATAATTGCACAGAGGACTGATTGTTGTGGCAATGTTTATGGCTGATTTCAGAAAACCCTGTCCTCATACTTTCAGCTGGATTCCATTGCAATCATGTTTTAGCCAAATGTGTAGGCACAAAATGCTGGAGTAACTCAGCGGGACAGGCAGCATCTCTGGAGAGAAGGAATGGGCGACGTTTCGGGTCGAGACCCAACTTCAGACCCGAAACGTCACCCATTCAGTCTCTCCAGAGATGCTGCCTGTCCCGCTGAGTTACTCCAGCATTTTGTGTGTACCTTCGATTTAATCCGGCATCTGCAGTTCTTTCTTACACATTTAGCCAAAGAGGTATGGCCAGCAACTGTAATGTTATCAAGCTATGGTCAAGAAAGCACATCAACAACTGTGTTTCTTCAGAAGGCTAAGGAAATTCTCTATGTCTCCAATGACTCTTACCAATTTCTACAGAATGCACTATGGAAAGCATCACAGCTTGGTATGGCCACTGCCTTGAACTAGACTGCTAGAAATTGCAGAAAGTTGTGAACACAGCACAGTCCATCACACAAATCACATTCTGCCACCATTGATTCCATCTTACTTCTTGATGCTTTAGAAAGCAACCGTACTTAATCAAGAAATTATTTGCAATAGGAGGCTGTGGAGGTCAAGTCAATGGATATATTTAAGGCAGAGATGGATAGATTCTTGATTAGTACGGGTGTCAGAGGTTATGGGGAGAAGGCAGGAGAATGGGGTTAGGAGGGAGAGATAGATCAACCATGATTGAATGGCGGAGTGGTCTTGATGGGCCAGATGGCCTAATTCCTCCTATCACTCATGACCTTAGGACCACTCACACCCCAGTCATTCTCACCTCTCCTCTATCCCTTCAGGCAGAAGATACAAAAGCTTGAGAACAGGTAAACCACCAGATTCAAGAACAGTTTCTTGTTGTTAGGCTGCAGTGCGGACGGAGATACGATACAGAAAAAATGCATCTCCTGTTGTCCCCTGTTGTCAAATCCTTGACTCTTATATGCTAGGGATTATTTTCCCAGTTTCCCAACATACCTTGTTGAAGGATTTTTTTTCCCCCTTAAAGCTACTGTTTCTCTGTAATTGTAACACTGTTTCCTGCACTCTGTTTTTCTGTTTTTCTCTATCAGAATTACTTATCTATGGTATGATTTGTCTTTATAACAACTGTTTTTCACTGTATCTCCATATCAACAGCACCAACGCTAATAACAAGATAACTGAGCTGACAAACAACTTAAGGAATTATATTACAACACTTAAAAGACGCTTGGATAAATAATAATAATAATAATAATAATATATCTTTTATTGTCATTGCACGTCAGTGCAACGAGATTTAGTGTGCAGCTCCACTGATGTACAAGAAAGGTAAATAAATACAATACATAAATAAACAAGCTGTATTGATTGACGTGACCATCTGAGGGAGACTGTCCAAAGGGGGTGGGTGGGGGGGGCACTCATTATACGTGGATAGGAAATACGTGGATAGGAAAGGTTTAGAGGAATACGGGCCAAATGCAAGCAAGTGGTACTGGTCTCGTTGTGTTGGGGGGGGGGGGGGGATACTTTTTCTAATCTTACCTCGAAGGAGATGCGATTATTTTTTTCCCATATTGTATCTCCGTCCGCACTGCGGCCTAACATCGAGGAGTTGGCGGCCTTTGCTGCAGTCCGACTTTTGAGAGCTCCACTGCGGGAAGCCTACGGGACTTTATCATCGCGGAGCCCACGACCCCTTTGCCAGGGATTGACTTCGGATCTCCAACCGTGGGTGCTTGTGGACTTAACATCACGGAGCTCGTGGTCTTTGGTCAGAGACCGACTCCGGGAACTCCAAGCCGCAGGGGCTTCGACCGCCTCGACGCGGGAGTTTTGACCGCCCCGAAGCGGGAGTTTTGACCGCCCTAACGCGGGAGCTTCGACCGCCCTAACGCGGGAGCATTGATCGCCCCGACGGATGGTTCGACTGCACCAACCGTGGGAAAATAAAGGGGAAGAAGATTGGACTTTTTTGCCTTCCATCACAGTGAGGAATGTGGGGAATGTGCCATGGTGGATGCTTGTTAACTTTTATATAGTTGTGTGTCTTGCTTTCTTTTCTCATATGGCTGTATGGTCATTCGCATATCACTGTTCCTTAATTGGTACATGTGACAATAGACCTTTGAAACGTTTGGTCGGCATGGATAAGTTGGTTCAAAGGGCCTGTTTCAATGTGGTCTGACGCTGACTCTGACTATGAATTCTGACTGTAAACCTATGAAAATAAAGCTTTAATATTGAACTTTTACAACAGTTAATAGAGAATGGTATAAAGAATGGAACATTGACTGATTAAAGTGGCTAAATATCAAACAATGGAATGACAATCTGGGCACAAAATTAGCTTTTTAGAGAGGGATGGATCACTAATCTTTATCATTATCATTAAAAACAGTTCCAAGGGTATCGTAATGTGAATATTTCATAATGTTCAGGTTCACAACAATCCACTGATTCTACTTTGACTACCCAGTAAACACCACAAGAGTGCACCCTGTGGAGGCACAGAGAATATTTTGCGGACTGCCGGCAAGTGTCAAGCTCGTGGCACTCGCTGAAAAACCGGGAAGTGGAACGGCGAGTGTCAAGAGTGGAAACCACACGCACGCACACACTCACGAGCACACGCACGCACACATTTTCCTTGGTTCTGAAAACTCGTGCTTAAGTTTATTAAGCCAATGAAAATGCCCGGTCAGCAAAGAAGATTAACTAAAACTACCTACGGCTACCTCAACTACCTACAACTACATGGCGACTCCACTACCACTGCACCTATGACTACAAAAGTATCGATTTTCTCCATGGTGACCAACATGTTGAAAAATTTGCTGCGACCATACTGAGGCCGCGACTAGTTCCCAGAATGCAGGAACTCCTCGCCACCATGAAGGAGACTCACCAGAGACCACCAGCGAACATGTGGCGACCATAAGGACAGGCCCTTAACAGCTACCTTTGTGTTGGCTGCCAAAGGGTGCACTCTAGATGTTGTCCTATCTCCTAAAAAAGCAAAACACTGATAGTTCCACTATTATTCTTGTCACAAATGCCAGGCCATTATGATTTCTAAAGTGGACAACAAGCAAGGCATCCTCAGGAGCTCAGCTGCACAGTACCAAAACATCCATGTGACAGATAATTTAAAGTGATATTAAATATGTTTATATACTGTAACTGGAGCAATAAGAATAAAACTCTATCCCTCCTAAAATATACGTAAAACAGAGGCAGAGATTGCAGAGACGTGATAGAGAAGGTATAGACTTGAGGTCAAAGGAAACTCCGGTGGTCTGAAAATTCTCCCGTACCGGGAAAAGTGAATTAAATGGGCGGTGTTTGTGTGAGAGCCTGCTGATTTAAAAAAAAAAATCAATTGTACTTAAGAGGCAAGGCATAAGTATGATAAAGCAACCTTATGTGTGTAAACAGCACAAAGGTCTTCCATCAGCTTGCTCCATCTTTGTGAAGAAATGTTGATAGATTATGTGTTAGTAGAAATTGTAGTGCAGAGGGGGTGCTGGGGTCAGGAGATAACTGGGGCCTCTAGACAAGTCAAGTCAAGAGTCAAGAGAGTGTATGTCATGTGTCCTAGATAGGACAATGAAATTCTTGCTTGCTGCAGCACAACAGAATATTATAGGCATAAATACAGAACAGATCAGTGCATCCATATACCATGGAACATATATATACACACATAAATAAACAGATAAAGTGCAATAGGCTGTTATAGTTCAGAGTTTGTTTGAAGTTATGTTTAATAGTCTGATGGCTATGGGGAAGAAGCTGTTCCTGAATCAGGCTCCTGTACCTTTTACCTGATAGCAGCGGAGAGATGAGTGTGGCCAGGATGGTGTCGGTCCTTGATGATGTTTGCCAGGACAATGGGTCAGGACATTATCAGATGTTGCGGGGGGTGGGAGGGAGATGAATCAGTTAAAATTGGGCATGTGATGCGGTTGTGGTTGTGAAAGCCCCATGTGGGAGTGTAAATATTTAAACAAAGGGCACTAATTTTGCCAGTTACCACCATTGGATGCCATGAGCTCAGAAGGTTCCTGTCAAGATAACAATGAAGCGGCATGGTTTATGGTGAAGGCACATTCCAGTGCAAGTGACCAATGCTGTTCATAGCACATTCAACTCGTAAGAATCTTCTGCTGGGCCATCTCACCATAGGATGTAACGGCACAACTCATGCTTCAGATCTGCGGGGTCTGATTTGCAGTCACGGTGGAGGAGTGTGGGTGGTTGGAGTGTGGGGTTTGATCTATGGTCATGGTGGGGAGCAGGGTGTATGGGGAGAGGGGAGTCGACTTTCAATCATCAGCTGGGGTGGGAGGAGGAGTATGGGATTTGATCATTGGTTGGGGTTAGTGAGTGGGTGTTCAGTGTCAGCAGTGTTGGGGGCTAAGACCATTGGTGGTGCAGGAGTTATGCTCACTTGTGTGTGGAATAGTTTAGGCGTGTGGTCTTTGCGTCAGCAGAATAATTGTCAGTCAGGTACAGAAGCGGTGAGGGGGAATTATTGGTTGGAGAGGCGGTGATGTGCCTTTGTTTGAGTGGAGATTAGTAGACTGTCAATGTGTGGCATACGTTGTTGACTGGAGTTTGCTTCTCTTTGGGTAGAGCGGGGAAAGTAAATTAGTCAAAGTCTCCCATTTGAGTTGGGTTCCTAGCATTACATTTCAAAGTGTACTTTATTCACAAAAATACTTTCGAATATTTTAAAATGCAGATTGTTCAAGTCAAAAATGTTTATTATAAATGTATTTCCATTACTTAAACATTAACATTAGCTGATCATCAGTTGTCATCCATTTATAATTCAAGTTTATTGTCATATATCGAGCACAATGAGGTACTGTCCCAATTAAAAATCTTGCTTGAAGCAGAACCACAGGCACAACAGGGTGGCATGGTTGAACAGTGGTAGAGTTGCTGCCCTACAGCGCCAGAGACCCGGGTTTGATCCTGACTGCCGGTGCTGTCTATAAGGAGTTTGTACGTTCTCCCCGTGACCCGTGTGGGTTTTCTTTGGGATCTCCGGTTTCCTCCCACACTCCAAAGACATACAGGTTTGTAGTTTAATTGGCTTGGTATAATTGTAAGTTGTCCCTGGTGTGTGTAGGATAGTATTAGTGTGTGGGGATTGCTGGACAGCGTGGACCCAGTGGGCCATAGTGCCGGTTTCCGCGCTGTATTGTAAAACGTAACCATTCAGATAACACACTAAAACAAATTATACATAAATTATACATAAATCACACACAAAATTCTAAAAGAAAGAAGATTGCAGAAACAAAACATCAGTGAAAAAACATAATTAGAAACAAACCCCAAGTCCACAGTAGGATTTAACACTAAAATCAACGAATTCTTATGCTGTCAAACTGTGGCCTTTCCCCATGGATCCCCTGCAGTTTAGTTTAGAAAGTAATGTACAATGCCGACAGCAATTTGGGATTAATTTGTGATCGTTGCTATCCAAGATGCACTCCAGCCAATGCGTATCCATCAGTCCTGGATGATGAGCCAGTGTACATTGTGTGCTCCCTCTCTTGATGTTCCTGAGCATGGACGTATTCCTTGAGGAAGGTTAAGAGTCAGCTTGACTTGATCTCTCGTCAGCCCGCTGCCTAGCCCCACGAATGGCCACTCGTAGCAGAGTATTGAGGAGATCCTCTGGCTGACCCACTCTGCCACACCACCTCCTCTCTGCATCGTGCCCAGAGATCATGGGGCTGATGTGCATTATAACTTGAGATACTCGGACTGAGGCTTCATTCTCTCACATTTTTGTCAATGTGAACTGAAGACTACAGAAATGGTAAGTGGCCCAGGAGGCCAAGACCAATATTGTTGCTTGGAACTGTTCTTTGTAACACCTGGGTTTGGTCTAGTTTGGAGATACGATGTGGAAACAGGCCCTTCGGCCCACTGAGTCCACGCTGGCCATTGATCATCTGAACAATAGTTCTGTTATCCCACTTTCGCATCCTACACACTAGGCGGAATTTTACAGAAGCCTACAACCTTGCACGTCATAAGGTCTAGGAGTAGAATTAGGCCATTTGGCCCATCAGGTCTACTCCGCTATTCAACCATGGCTGATCTATCTCTCCATCCTAGCCCCATTGCATTACAGCATGGTACGGCAGCTGCACCATGGCAGACAGGGAGAGGCTTCAGAGGGTAGTTAGGGCAGCACAGAAGATCATTGGCTGCCCTCTCCCCTCCCTGATGGACATTTACACCTCCCGCTGCCTCAGCAGGGCGAAGAACATCATCAAGGACAGCTCCCATCCTGCATTTGGCCTGTTCGACCTGCTGCCCTCAGGGAGGCGCTATAGGTGCATCAGAACAAGGACAAACAGACTCAAGAACAGTTGCTTTCCAAAAGCCATAACCTCCCTGAACTCACACATGTACTGACTTCACAGCCTAACCCCCGGACTTCCATCTATCCACCTACTGTAATTTGTACTGTAACTGTAATTTTTTAAAATATGTGCAATAACCCATACTGTATATAGGAATCCTATTTATTCACTCTATTCATCCATTGTCTTTTTATAGATATGTATATAGCGCCGCAGAACTGTGCACCTTATCCCCCCCCCCCCCCCCCTTGTTTTGTTTTTTGTTTTTTGCACTAATTACATGTCTGCACTGAGTAGGAGCTGCTTTTAATCTCATTGTACATGTGTATAGTGACAATAAAATGGCATTCTATTCTATTCTATTCATTCTATTGTCCTGCTTTCTCCCCATAACCTCTGGCACCTGTACTAATCAAGAATCTGTGCCTTAAAAATACCCATTGACTGTGCAACAGCCTCCTGTGGCAAATAATTTGACAGATTCACCAACCTCTGACTAAAGACGTCTTTGGAATATGGGAGGAAACCGGAGCACCAGCTGAACCCACAGGGTCACAGGTAGAACATGCAAACTACGCACAGATGGCACCCCTAGTCAGGATCAAACCAGGGTCTCTGGCGTTATGAAGGAGCAGCTCTACCACTAAGGAGTCCCCTTTAAGTTGCAACAAAGCAGGCTACTGAATACCTAGTCCAGTTATAACTTTTGAATGAACCACCCAAGCTTATGTTTCATAATACTGAACTCTACTGCACACATCCACGGTTCTCCTGTACTGGAGTATCCATGCATCAGTTTATCTGAGACACAGTGACATCCCGGAAGATAAATGACTTCATTCACATTTCATATAGTAATTCCTCAATTTTAACTGTTTTATTTTTTTTTGAAATTGGCTTATGTTTCACACAGAAATGCATCTAGCAACACAGAAATGTAGTGCTAAGTTATCTAAATGTAGACAATTAAGATTTGCATCATCCACTGTATTCTGGGTGATTTCATTCCATTTTTAAATGTCTTGTTTAAAATGTGTTACGCTGCCTTCTGGATTTGTTTAAATAGGCTGAATATATTAATGCTAAAGAGTGTTTACATTTATACATGGTGGGATATTCAAGCACTGGTAAAGGACCTGTGTTGTGGTTGTCAGACAAATATTCAATTGAAGCCAAAATGTTTTCCTTTGAAGATGTAGCAGTGCTATGCAATCACAAAGCTAAAGAATGTGATCTGTTATATGATATATATGTGCATCTAGCAACAAATGACTCATATTTTAGCTGTAAAGAATGCTGAGCCCTGTCCTGATGAATACATTGCTTATTAGCTAATAATTTTGTGAAAGCCTTTCAAACAACATAATGCTCCTATTTATCATTTTCGCCAGTTTAAAGCACCCGTTTTGCATTTTCTAATACTCTATTCCACGCTTTAACAAGGAACGTTTTATGCCTCAAAAACAGACAACGTGCTGCTGCTAAATTGATACACTTTGTGCTCATAGGCCTTAGAAACTCACGCACTACTGAAAAATATCCATGCTGTATTTAAGTGCTGAAATGCTGACCCAACTTTTTTTGGTTTTAAATGGATAAATCAGCAAGGTCTGTTGCAAGAACAAATTGGAAGATTGGGTCAGGAACTGTTGGCAAAATAAGCAACCCAACTTTGAAGTTCTCTGGAAGCCAAAGGCACCAACCTCAAGGAATCACCAGAAATTGACCCCAATATGGAGTGGGAGGGCTCCTTCTCAGCCCACATCAAAAGGCTAGATCGTCAATCTAGTGATAGAAACTTTGCTGGTGCTGCCAGATCAACTTCCAATCCTCTTCCCTCAACACTGTCTCTGCAATTCCTGGTTCTCTTTCCTGCCAAGTCTTGTCCCGATATCAAGACTTGGGTCCTGATCCTCACCTGATTTCTGGAGGATCCCTCGCGTCCCCTTCTTGATTCTTGACCAAGTGCCTCCATTGCCCCCACCCTCCCCCTCTCACAAGCATTCTTTATTCCTGATTCTAGAAGCATCTCCATTTTCCAACGTTTTTCTGTATGATGCCATCTTCAATGCAAATGCATCTTCCCTCTGAAATCCTGGCAGAGTTGACACAGTATAATGAAGGATGCAGTTCAGTTTAGTTTACTTTATTGTCACGTGTACCGAGGTACAGTGAAAAGCTTTTGTTGCTTTAGATTGGATCATGTCACGTCATGATTCAACAATGGACAAAGCATTTTTTTCTCATGCGCAATGACTGGAAAAGACATTAGAATGCAACACAATCAGATCCAAATCAAAATCCTGTACTGTTTCAATATCTTCAATAAAGAAAGGACTTTTTCTTTCACACAGTACCGTGCTGTGAATATTGTTGACGTGGCAATCAACGGTGCGGAGCTTATATATTTTAACACCAAAATCCTATGAAATTGATCTTGATCTTGTGCCCAGCTGATAACTGCTTTGTGGAAGTGAGGGTTACATCATTCATTTTTATCTTGATGTTTAACACAGGATTTACAGGAGAATGCCTGTTGGTGGAACACTCCTTGCAATGAAATGAACACATTTTTGCCCTTCAGCGTCGCCATATTCCTTCACCTCTCCCTGCCTGTCCTTCCTTTGAGCCTTACTGCCCTTACTCTATCTTCCTATCCCCACTTCCAATTTCTGACCTACTACTTTGGTTCGCATTCCCATGCCTCTTTAGTTTAAACCCGCCTGAGTAATCACTAACATTTCATACGTTTAATGCAGAGGATCCAACAACAAATTTTGAGGTGTCTTGTTCTTGTTAATTTATTTCACTTAGCTTGTAACTTTAAATTTGTTTATCTGGAAATCACTATAGCTGTTGCCAAAGTTGGTTCATAATTCATCTGTAACTTATTGACAGCCTATTGGCATGAACGATGGTGAATGACAGATCAAGCCAAAATTGGAGTTTGGCTCCCCAACGATTAAACTGCTCTACTTTTCCACCAACTTATCATTTAAAAAAAACATTATCATTTCTGGAGTGCAAAAACATAATGGTGCAAGCCTTGGCTTGGGTTATATTTTGAAGCATAATTAACAAACTGGGGCCTCAATTACTGGAATTACAAAGACCAGATCACATTGTAGCCAAGTAGCTGTCAACAATAATTAATGGCCAAAGACCAATTAAAACAATAATGGTTTTCCCTCATGACAAATTATTGCCTATTTAATAAATTTGAGAATTATTTTGTATAAAATCATTGAGGCCATGAAAACATCCAACATATACACACCTTTTGACAATAGAAATAATTATAATGTTTTCATAAGCCCTCATTGCAATTAAAATTGACTTAACATAAATTACACAATAAAATGGCCATGTTGAATGTTTGCTGTGTGGCATTCAATCCACAGTGGCTCTGAAATGGCTATGATTCCATAGTTAATGAGGAGTTGATGTAAATACAACTATAGTCTGACCCAGGGGTGAATTCCAGAATCAAATTACAAGATAAGCTTGGACTCGCTCCATAGCAAGATCAATCTTCCATTATCAGTGGGTGATATTCAGGACTGAAACCAGTATTGGTCGGGTGTAAAGCCCACAAGCCCTCTCTGGCATGTGCATGAAATGTGCCACCACATCACAGTTGTCTTCAGTGGGGGGTTGGAGATGGAGGTCTCCCCTTTACCTCCAGGAACTCCACTTTACTTATCTAAATTTTATTTTAGCAGAGAATGAGTCCATGGTTTCATGAGAATGTTTTTTTTTTGGAGCCAATCTTTTGCAATCTTGCTTCCTAACATTTCATCATCTGGCTAGTGCGCTGTAATATAATCACCTTGTCAAAGCAGAAGGCCTGGCTTGATGAACCATTTTAATGGAATCTAAAACCTTTACTTGCATCCCAGCTGCATGTAGTAAAGCAGATTTCCTTCAAAAACAAACAGCATTTGAGCCAGCCATGTTCATCTGGGATTAATGTTCTGACTTTGATGAATAGCATGCATTTTACTCTCTGCTCAGTCATCCCAATATTTCAAAGCATCTGGTGCTGCTTTCCTGGAACAGATCCGTACAAATACATTGGATCCATGACAGCAAGGGCTAAACAAGATTTTTTGGATGGGATTGATGACTTGGATGGCACAGACATTCTAGTCAGAACATTGATATTAGCAATTCCAGACTTTAATGATTCTGCAACCATTTCCACAACTCCCTTCACACCCTCCTCTATCCCTCACACACATCAGTCACAACGTTCCTGCCTTTTTTTTGCATGTATCTTTCAAACATGTCTTTCCATTTTGGAGCTGATTTTATCAATGCTATTTTTTCTCAGTTAATTTAATGTCTCCATGGAATAATTTTCCAAACAGAACTCTTGACCGGGAGTCAGCCTTATTTTATTAATGGAAGGTTAACCTCTTTCTTTTCTCTCCAGCTGTCTGGGCAGGTTTGAAGAATTTATATTTGCTTCCCAATAATATGCATTTACCAACAGAGGTAAAGTCACGAAGCGTATAGGAGCCCATGGTCCCAGTGTGCTCTTAAAACAGGCAAATCTCTATGTCATAACAATGCCAGAAACTCAGGTTCAACCTTGACCTTGGGTGTTGTATGTGTGGAGATAGCATGTTCCCTCTGTGACTACATGGGTTTCCTGCGGGTGCTCCAATTTCATCCATTGCAATGACATACAGGTTTGTAGGATAATTGGTCTCTGCAGATTGTCCCTAATGTGTAAATAGGGGATGCAAAAATGGGATAGCATCGAGCTAGTGTGAACGAGTGATCGATGTTCGGCATGGTGTCTATGGGCCGAAGAGCCTGTTTCCTTGCTTTATCTTTAAACTAAACTAAACTAAATGTTTCTGAAATTATCACTTTTGGTTTTTTTAATCACTGTCTATTATCTATTATCACTGCCTCACTGGGCTGACCTCTAATCAACATTAAACCCATTAATATTTTTCAAATTGCTTATTATAGGATATTAAAACTATTAACTGCTTTTCTGTGCAGGCACGTCTTATTCATAACTTTTGTTCTTCCACTCCTTGATTGTTTAACTCGAGTACGATTTCTTTTAAAAGTGACACAAATTGTTGGAATAACTCACTCAGCGAGTCAGGCAGCATCTCTGAAGAACATGGAAAGGTGATGTTTTGGGTCAGGATCTGATCTTCACTGTTTTCACCTGGATTTCCAATGATGTAACTCTGGGGCAACGAAGATTAAATTAGTTTATTGTAATTCCCACCAGAATGCAGTGCAATTCCTTGTTCACATGAAGCTCATGGAATACATAAAGTAATGATAAATGTAACAGCAAATACAACAACCAGAGTAAAACAGCAAAATGGAGTAAGATTGTTGTGCAATCTAAAATACAATAATGGAACAAGTCAATGAGTAGAGGTAAGAGTATGTAGCAGCACCTCCAGGAAGGGAACGTGAAAGAGGTGATTGGTTTTAAGAGTTGGGTAACAGTAGGGATGCTATTCTGGTCGTCCAAGTTTTCAAACTCCTGCATCTTCTCCCAGAAAGTAGAAGAAAGAAATATGAATGGCCAGACAAGAAAGCATCCTTGGTGATATCTCCAGCCTTTCTGATGTAATGCACCATGATGCAGATAAACTGGATGGAGGAGAGTGACCAGCCTGTGATGGACTGGGCAGTGTTCACCACCCTGCAGGTTCAGACCATGTAGAGCAAAGCAGTTGCCATTCTGAAGAAGGGTCTCGACCCGAAATGTCACCCATTCCTTCTCTCCAGAGATGCTGCCTGTCCTGCTGAGTTATTTCAGCATTTTGTGTCCACAGTATCTTAGGTTTAAACCAGCATCTGCAGTTCTTTCCTACACAAAGGAGTTGCCATGTCAGACTGAGACATATACGGCCAGAATACTTGACATAGTGCATCTGTAGACGTTCAAGGAAATCCTCGTGGATTTGTGCCAAATTTTCTCAGATACCTGAAAAATTAAATGATGCGCCTTTTTAATCATAGCAGTTTGAAACTGTTGACCATCTCCACAGCAGTTCCATTAATGAGGACAGGGTTTTATTCATCACCTCGCTTCATTAGTTCATCAACCAATTTTTTTTGTCTTGCTGACATTAAGGGCCCGATTGTTGCCCTGACACCATTTATTTGCCTGTTTCTCTTTCTGGGGAATTGGGTTGAATTTGGCTTTCAGTGACTTTGAATTTGTTGTAGTTAAGCAAATGACTCCAGAAGAACCAGCTGCCTATTTTATTTAATAACCTGAGTGCCCATAACATGATTGTAATTCATAATGCAAAGTCTTGGCCCTAAGCACCTAGACTACGCTCGTAGCTGCATCCCAATAACGCAGCCAAGATTGGAAACTTGCATGGCTGAATTGTTTACAATTTGGGTGACACAAGAAAGAGCAGATTTATCGCTCACCTCTGGTTTCCACAGGAATGTTGTGGTGGGTTATCTTCAGCTAATGATAATGATAACAATATCATTGCTGACACACTGATGTTCCGGGATCACTGGTTTATGTTGAAAATTCTTGCTCCATTTACATATTTTATGTTTTTATTTTTATTGGTAATAATTTAGTTTGTCATAAGATTTTAATATGCAGAAAATTAATTTCATCTGCATAAATGTATGTATTTAATTGTTAATGTTTCCTGTAAGGATGCACCTTCAACACAATCTCATATTTAGAATTTGAAATCAGAGCAAAAATAATTTAATGCCTCAATTCACTCAACATGTAACAGAATGATAAACTCTGTCCTTTCTGATGAAATTACTACCTACTTACCATGAAATTCTGAATGCTGATCTTGCGTGTGTCCCCCTCCCCCCCCCCCCCCCCCCCCCCCCCCCTCCGTAAAATGCAACCAAATATCTCATGTCTTATCCACTTGTGAAGAAGGAAAATAGATTCACATTATAACTTCTAACCAGCACTAAAGCACTAGGGAATTTTAGGTTCAATGTCTTGCATTCAAGGTCAATTTAAGGTCAAGCTTACAACCTGTTGCCAAACAGAATATACATCAGAAATCCATTTGTAGACGACACAGGTTTAGCAGTCAGCCAGCTTCATACATTCCACTTTACTGCCTTCTCCCTCTCATTAATCCGACAGTCAGCAATGTTCAATTAATTAATAGTCTGGTAAAACTTCCAATATAATGAATTTCTCCCACCTCAGCTAACAAACTCCCATTGCATGGGATTATCTTTGTTTTGACTGTCTGAGCGCAGTGAGCAGCACACAGAACCCCCTTAAATCAACATTATATTGCATCGGACTTTTATAAGATTTCTCTCTCTAGCTCATTATGGGTCATTTGTATTCTCAACAGAAATGATGAATTAAATTTTAAGAATGCATAAATGGAACATCGGAGCTATGTTGGGAGAGAGCCAACTTGACAACATGTTGTTACTGACAACTATATTTCATCAAACACACATTACAGACACTAAACTTTGCTCAGGGGCTTGAAACATCTTGTCATTTTGCATTGGTGGGTCACTAAAAGCATTGCCTTTTAGTGGAAGGATTGCTGATCTATTCTCTATAGGAGATTGTTCTTCGAATCAGCAAAATGTAGAGCATGAGTTCTAACGTAGGTTATACTTAAAAATAGAAGTTCCTAATGTCAAGTGTTCCACAATCTTTGCTGTCTGCACATGCCCTGGGATTCAAATAATTGAAATAACAACAGATTTGCACTCTCAGCAATTTGTGCCATGGTAAAGCCTCGTCTTGTATAGGGTATGTAGACAACTGAATTGAATTCTGTAGTGCTTGTTTTCTAGCCACTATGTGGCAATCTAACACTTGCAAATGGCTACCAAGTGCACATCTCCAGTGGGAAGTCTGCTGTCGTAAAACAATTTGAGTTTTCATCCACCAACCATCTCTGCTCACCTGGTCACAGCAACTGCTGCCAGCGTATTAAACCAGCAAATTGTGATGGTAATTTATGTACAATGGAGATGAGGAACGAGGGCTACCTCTTCATATGTCACGTGCTAGCCAGCTCTGATTCACAGAGCTGAGCCAGAGATTAAACAGAGAAGTATCATTCTTATTATATTTTAAGGAAACTATTAACCATTCACAGTTTAGGTGCTGGATAATTACTTCATTATCAATGCTCTATTTGTCAGGGGCTTCAAGCATTTACAGTTAGCAGTTTGGGTAGTGCTGTTTATCTAAAAGCTTGTGCTAAAACAATACTCAGACATTGGAAGTTGCTGGTTGTGGTGCAATGGAAGCTGAGATAAAGGGCGACACAGTGGCACAGTGGTAGAGTTGCTGCCTTACAGCACCAGAGACCTGGGTTCGATCTTGACTGTGGGTGTTGTCTGTACAGAATTTGTACATTCTCCCCGCGAGCTGCATGACCTTTCTCCGGGTGCTCCGGTTGCCTCCCACACTCCAAAGCCGTACAGGTTTGTAGGCTAACTGACTTGGTAAAATTGTAAATTGTCCCTAGTGTGTGTGGGTTTGTGCTAGTGTGCAGGGATCGCTGGTCAGCATGGACTCAGTGGGTCGAATGACCTGTTTACGTGCTGTATCTCTAAACTAAAAAACATCAGCTGTCGGAAGATGCACACGATTTGGTTGTAATGAACCCCAAGCGCTGTACAAAGTCCAGCGTAAAGTTGGTGCTGAACTTTTGCTTGTTTTTTGACATTGGCCAACCTGCCAGAAATCTAATGCTCAATGTATCAAGTACTTGATTACAGTATGCCTGCCTGTCTGTCTTCTGCAAGTAAAAATCAAAAACTACAGATGGCTGAAATCTGAAACAAGAATACAAAATGTTGGAAACACTCATCAGGAGAGGCAGCATCTATGGCAACGGAAACTGAGAGTTTCAAGTTGAAGAACTTTTGTTCTCACAACCTGAAACATTGATTCTGTTTCTCTTTCTATGGATGCTGCCTGACTCCCTGAGCATTTCTGGTTTTGTGTCCTCCTTGTAGCCTGGTCCATCAAAGTCTTCATATGATTTCTCTGCAGTGATTTCCAGAATCCCACCTGGCATTTGGTTAAGGAGTTCCGGGACATACGCAAATCTTGCCTTATGCAAAGATACACTAAAATTGAGACTATCTGAACTGGTGGCTGCCAATGTCAAATTGAGCACTGGTGTTTCATCTCCACTGCCATCGTGCACTTTAGATGGTCAGGCTGCTCTCAAGTAAAGGTAGACACAAAATACTGGAGTAACTCAGCTGATGAGGCAGCCTGCACGGATCTGAATGCCAGGGTTTAGGAAGTGTGCCGAATGTTATAGCAGTCCAGCAACCTATTATTCAACATGTCAGTGGTGTTTTGTGTCACCGTGCCAAGAAATGAAAGGATCCCCCGGTACAAAAACCTGATCCTTTCTTTCAGTATACATCAGCTATTTCTCACAGCTGCCTTGGCACTGTGTGCCTCAAGATGCCTGGTTTCCTGTAGAATGGCCATTTCTCCACATTCTCAAACATTAGAGTACACGAGGTGTAAGCTGAGAGGGGGGACATTTAAGGGAGATGTACGGGGCAAGTTTTTTTTAAACTTAGAGAATGGTAGGGGCCTGGAATGCGCAACCAGGGGTGGTGATTGAAGCAGATACGATAATGACGTAAGATGGGAACATGAAAATGGAAGGATATGGATCATATGCAAGCAGAAGGAATTTAGTTTAAATCCACATCATGTTCAGCTCAGCCATCGTGGGCTGAAAGTCCGCTTACTGTGCTGTACCGTTATATGTTATGTGTGTTATCCTCACTGCAACATGACTGAAATCCTGCAGTGGACTAGCTTCCATTTCATGCATTTCCTTAATGTTCAGAGCGAGTTCCAGAATCGCTGTCAGTGCCTGCCATGGCCACAGTGCTGCAACCCTCCCAAGTGCTGAAGTCCTACGCTTTGACAATAAGGGCCAACTTGAATTGGTGACAAAATGGGGAACTGGGACTCCAATTCAGGCGAACGGCCAAAATAAGTGGCCAAAAGAGTAGGCAGCACAAATTTCTCTACAACAGAATCAATGTCTGCAGGTTAATCGTGCACTGTGACTCGGGGGAATTTTCCAGGAATAGTCTTACAGAATGGAAATAGGCCTTTTGGCCCAATTTGCCCACGACCCATCTATACTAGCCCCACCTGGCTTCATTTGGCCCATATCCCTCTAAATATGTCCTATCCTTGCACCTGTCTAAATGTTGCTTAAACGTTGCGATAGTACCTGCCTCAACTCCCTCCTGTGGCAGCTTGTACATCCATCACTCTTTGGGTGAAAAGGTTACCCCTAATAAATCTTTCCCCCGTCTCCTTAAACCTATGTCCTCTGGTTCTCGATTCCCCTACTCTGAGCAATATTAAATTAGCAGCATGACTAGTTTCAATTACATGAGGAAAACTAAACCGTTTCATTCAACATTTCAACACATAGAGATGGCTGTGACCTAAAAATGTTAAAATATGTTTTGAAGGTACTGCGAAAATAAATAAATAAATTAATTAAGTGACTCATGATATTCAGATCTATAATCTTAAATGATATTAGAGCCGTCACCTCTTGTTAACCATTGTGGTGTAATTCAGCAGGCTGAGGTTACACAATGTAGCATATAGGGTCATTGAGTCATAAAGCATGGAAACAGGCCCTTCGTCCCAATTTGCCCATTCCGACCTAGATGCCCCATCTACACGAGTCCCATCTGCCTTTGTTTGTTCATATCACTCTTCCTATCCTGTAAATCTGAATGATATCACTGCATGATAGATTTGGTCACATGTTTATAGTTGTATGCAAGTGTATCATATAACAACCTCGACTAAGCTAAATGCATCTTTTAGAATTTTCCCTTTTATTAAATGTTACTCTGCATTCTTTGCTGCATCCTGTATTGTACAGTAAGCCCTCACAATAATGGACTTCTATATAACGGATGTCAGTTATAATGGACCGAGGCTCCCGTTGCACACCCCCCACCCCCACTTCCGTTTTACCCAATGCGCTGGCGCCACATAGCGTGCTTCCGGTTGCGGGCAGCATGGAGGTGCCCATCCCTGGTGCACTATGTGCGGGGCTGGGGGCTCTGCAGCTCCCTGGCCTATGAATACCCGCCTGTTTAACCCCCTCCTCCACCATGCAGTGTTTCTTCCCTCCTGGCCTTGGGTTGAACTTTACCTTCCTCACTCGGTTGTAGTGGAAATTCGGCAATAACGGACACCTCTCCAGTGAAGGTTCGTTATTGCGAGGATTTAACTGTACATTAAAAAACTCACTGAAACATAAAAACATTAAAAAACAATAATTTGACAGTTAGTTGGATTTATACCAGCTGCTTACAATAGATTGCACTCATAAAACCAATATTGACATTGTAAAAAGTTTGGTCTGAGCGTTGTCCTGCTTGGAATTGGATCAACATGCCAGAAATGTGCAATAAGATGGTTTCATTCATGGAATTGGCAGATTGTTCTGACTAAAACCCCTGTCTCACGGTGCGAGACCACCCACGAGTGATCCCGAGTTAAAAACAAATCAAACTCGTGGTAATCACGTAGAATTAACGTAGCGGGAACGTCGGAACTCGAGAACGCGACTCGTAACCCTAACGGCAGGTACTCGGGAAACTTGTTAACTCGTGAAAACCTTTCATCATGTTGAAAGATTTCCATGAGTCAAATTTACTCTTGAAGGAAAATTTTGAAACTTTTAAACTCGTATTACCGTAGTAGACCGTTGAGTTTACCGTAGTGACTCGTGAGTAACTCGTGGGTTTGGCCTGAGTGCCAGAAGTGAAATGTTGAAGATTAGTCCGATCTTCATGGACATTTTTCAGTGAAGGAGCAAAAAGCACTCACCGGGGATCTGAGAAACAGTGGCAAAAAGAATGAACCGTGCAGTGTGTGGAAAGCCACATTGTGAGAGTTAATTTACATAGAAACATAGACAATAGGTGCAGGAGGAGGCCATTTGGCCCTTCGAGCCAGCACCGCCATTCATTGTGGTCATGGCTGATCATCCACAATCAGTAACCTGTGCCTGCCTTCTCAACATATCCCTTGATTCCGTGACAATAAACTAAACTAAACTATACATCTTGTATCTGTGCACTGTGTGGACGGCCTGATTCTAATCATGTATAGTCTTTCTGCTGACTGGTAAAGCACGGAACAAACAAAAACTTCTCACTGTACCTCGGTTTATGTGACAATAAAATAAACGAAATATTCATCACAGTGCTGATCTCAGGCAGCTGATGATGTGAAATCCAAAATACTGGCACTGTGGCCAGCGGTGGAGTTGCTGCCTTACAGCGCCAGAGACCCTTGGTTCAATCATGACTACCGGTGCTGTGTGTACGGGGTTTGTACGTTCTCCCTGTGACTGTGGTTTGTACATTTTCCCCGGGAGCTCCAGTTTCCTCCCACACTCCAAAGACGTACAGGTTTGTAGGTTAATTGGCTTGGTGTAATTGGCTAGAATTTGCAAAGGTCAGCAGTCAGGAAGTACTGACTAAAAAGGAGGTGGGGGGGGGAGGGGGGATTCAGCTACCAGTCTATGATGTATGAGGGCAAGTTTCTTTGCAGATGCAACATTCTGCCCCGAGCTAAACGGTTTAGATACTCTTTTCAAAAATTCAGGTTCATCGAAAGAAATGTGAGCAACTTTGTTTAGTTTAAGGAGTGTCAAAATGAATTGCAGATACCTGTTTACACTGAAGATACACACAAAATGCTGGAGTAAATCAGCAGGTCAGGCAGCATCTCTGGAGAGCATGGGTAGGTGACGTTTTGGGTTGAGACCCTTCTTCAGAAGGGCCTACTCAGAACTGTTTGACCCAAAACGCCACCTTCCCACATTCTCCAGAGATACTGCTGCCCGACCCGCTGAGTTACACCAGCACCTTGTGGCTTAGGAACTGTAGATGCTGCTTTACTTAAAAAGACACAAAGTGCTGGAGTAACTCAGCAGGTCAGGCAGCAGCATCTCCAGAGAACATAGATAGACAGATGAAGTTTTGGGTCGGGACCGTTAACGTAGAAGATAGAACAGTTCCTTGTATCTGCATTAACCTCGGAGTTTGTTTGTGAAATGCCTTCAGGTCCCCTGTAGAGAGAGGATATCTCTCCCATCTGTGCATCAATTATAATCACAGAGCTCGCTCCCTCTCAAGGGTCAATATAGTGTATCTCCCACTTCATCATCAGCTGTAGAATCAGTTTCTGCCCACTGCCTCAAAGTGCAACCAGGCTGCAAGTCATCCAAGTTAGCTTTAACCCGTGCTCTCTCTCACTATATCATTGCTCTGACGGACATACTGGGTGAGTAGAGAGACACACACTGCTATCCCTCTGGTCTACGGACCTTGCTGTCGGGGGAAAAAATAACGTTAATGTTCAATTTACCTATTCTTTTTGTTAGAAGTTTACCAACATTTTGATGAGAGTTAAATTAAAGGAATAAAACAATCTTACGAGACAAAAAAACTGGAGTAACTCTGCCAAGCCGGCAGCGTCTCTGGAGAGAAGGGTCGAAACGTTTTTTCAGTCTGAAGAACGGACTCGACCAGAAACATCACCCATTTCTTCTCTCCAGAAATGCTGCATGTCCCGCTGAGTTACTCCAGCATTTTGTATCTATCTTCGGTGTAAACCAGCATCTGCAGTTCCTCCCGACACAAAACAGCCTATGCCTTTCAATGATTGATGCCAGACCTTGAACAAATGCAGTTCAAATGGACTTTGAATGCAATTTCGGAAGGATTGTTTCTTGAAACAAACTGTTCTAAAAGTTTGAAGGAAGGAATAGCAGATCCTAGTTTAAACCAAAGATAGACACAAAATGATGGACTAACTCAGCTGGTCAGGCAGCATCTCTGGAGAAAAGAAATAGGTGATGTTTCGGGTCGAGAAACAAAAATTTGCATGACATCATGTGATGATTTTTCCACACGTCGGTAGTCGTTGTTGGCTCAAGAGTAACTCGGGAGAGGAACTTGGTACATCGCAGAAATGAGAAGTAAACAGTAAACTTAGACATACACGTGGGAACTCGTTTAAACTCGTGAACATAAACTTGGAATCTCGTAGACAACCACGAGTTTGATTTTTTCTTTCACTTGGGATCACTCATGGGTGGACTCACACCATGAGACAGGGCCATAACTTATCTTAACTGCGGTTGTGGAGGTTAGTAAAATAGTTCTGACACCTTCAGTGGGGTTGGCTACTGGAACAGAGTTCCACTACAGAAATTGGCATCTTGACTGTTGGGTCTCCGAACAAAGCTACATCTCGTGATCAACAGTTCTCAATGGGAAACTGTGACTCAAAAAGTTAGTGTGAACTTTGTCTAGAGTATAGGGCGGCACAGTTGTGCAGCAGTAGAGTTGCTGCCAGGTACCCAGGTTCGATTCTGACTACGGGTGCTGTCTGTACAGAGTTTGTACGTTCTCCCTATGACCGCATGGGTTTTCTCCAGGTGCTCTGGTTTCCTCCCACACTCCATAGACGTACATGCTTTGGTAAAAATTGCAAATTGTCCCTACTGTATAGGATAGTGCTAATGTAAGAGATCATCGCTGGTCGGCACAGACTCGGTATAGCCGACGGCCATGTTTCCGTGCTGTATCTCTAAAGTCTAAGGTGGAAAGATTCATGTGAGAGTGGGTGACATGACAAAGGTAAATTACACCAGATAAACAAATTAAATGTATTTCCACCCAGCTTTCTATTATCTATAATAAACACAAAAACCTGGTGTAACTCACCAGATTAGGCCGCATCTCTGGAGAGAAGGAATGGGTGACGTTTCAGATAAGGGAAACAAGAGATCTAGACGGTGATGTGGAGAGATAAAGAACAATGAATGAAAGATATGCAAAAAAGTAAGATGGTAAAGGAAACAGGCCATTCTAAGTTGTTCAAAAGGGAACTGCAGATGCTGGAATATCAAAGGTACACAAAATTGCTGGGGAAACTCAGCGGGTGCAGCAGCATCTATGGAGTGAAGGAAATAGGCGACGTTTCGGGCCGAAACCCTTCTTCAGTCTGAAGAAGGGTTTCGGCCCGAAACGTCGCCTATTTCCTTCACTCCATAGATGCTGCTGCACCCGCTGAGTTTCCCCAGCAATTTTGTGTACCTAGGCCATTCTAAGTTGTTTGTTGAGTGAAAATGAGAAACTAGTGTGACTTGGGTGGGGGAGGGATAGAGAGAGGGATAGAGAGAAAATGCTGGGGCTACCTGAAGTGAGAGAAAACAGGCGAAATATGAGATGCTGTTCTTCATATTTGCATTTAGCCTCACTTTGACAATGGAGGAGACGGAAGACAGAAAGGTTTGTGTAGGAATGGGAAGGAGAATTAGTGTCCAGCAACTGGGAGATCAGGTTGGTTCACGCAGGCTAAGCGAAGGTGTTCCGCGAAACGATCTCCCAGTCTGCATTTGGTCTCGCCGATGTATAAGAGTCCACATCTTGAACAACGGATACAGTAAATGAGGTTGGAGGTGGTGCAAGTGAACCTCTGCCCAACCTGAAAGGACTGTCGGGGTCCCTGGAGACAGTCAAGAAAGTAGGTATAGTGACAGGTGTTGCATCTTCTGCGGTTGCAGGGGAAGGTACCTGGGGAGGGGGTGGTTTGGGTGGGAAGGATTGCGTTAACCAGGGAGTTGCGGAGGGAACGGTCTCTGCAGAAGGCAAAAAGGGGTGGGAAAATGGGGCTAGTGGTGGGATCTCGTTGGAAGTGGCGGAAATTATGGAGGATTATGTGTTGTATGCGACGGCTGATGGGGTGAAAGATAAGGACTAGGGGGGCTCTGTCTCTGTTGTGACTAGGGGGAGAGGGAGCAAGGGCAGAGCTGTGGGGTACCGAGGAGACACAAGTGAGGGCCTCATCTATGATGGGAGAGGGGAACCCTCATTCCCTAAAGAATGAGGACATCTCGGATGTTCTAGTATGGAACACCTCATCTTGGGTGCAGATGTGGCCTAGGCGGAGGAATTGTGAGTAGGGGATAGAGTCTTTGCAGGAAGCAGGGTGGGAAGTAGTGGGAACGGCTGCGGCAGTTGTGTTTATGGGAAGAAGTCGAGATAGTTGTGGGAGTCAGTGGGTTTGTAATAAACGTCAGTCAATGGTCTATTTCTTGTGATGGAGACTGTGAGATCAAGAAAGGGGAGGGAGGTGTCGGAGATGGTCCAAGTAAATTTGTGTGCAGGATGAAAATTGGTGGTGAAGTGAATGAAGTCCGTGAGGTCTGCATGGGTGCAGGAGGTAGCACCGATGCAGTCATCAAAGTAATGGATATAGAGTTCGGGGATAGAGCCAGTGTACGCCTGGAACAGGGATTGTTCAACGTACCCTACAAAGAGACAGGCATAGATGGGGCCCATGCGCGTGCCCATAGCTACGCCTTGGACTTGGAGGAAGTGGGAGGAGTCAAAGGAAAAGTTGTTGAGGGTCAGGTCCAGCTCCGCTAGGTCGAGTAGAGTGTTAAGGGCCTGTCCCACGAGCATGCGACCTGCATGCGGCAAGTACGACCAAACCGGAAGCGGAGGCCGCGCGGAGGTCGAGTGATCCCCGTACAGGGTCGGTCCCACCAGCATGCGCCTGCATGCGGCGAGCGCGACCAAACCAGAAGTGGGGGCCACACGGAGGTCGAGTGATGACGTGAAGTTCGAGCGAAGTCGGCGGGAAGTTCGCGCGTGACGTACAGCGTCAAGACACTGCATACGGCATCAAGATGCTGCGTATGCCCGTCGAGGCAGTGCGTACGGCGTCGAGGCGGTTGCAGGCCGGCAGACCATTGCCGCGCGGAATTTTTGAACACGGTCAGTTTTTTGGAGCCCCGCCCCAGCTCCACACAACTCCATACGGCTCCGGAGATCGTAGAGGGACCGGCCCTGCGAGGCCGTACGGCTCAAGCGACCACGTTAGGTCGCGCTTGCCGCATGGAGTCACATGCTCGTGGGACAGGCCCTTTAGTCGAGGGAAATTGGATGGTTCTGCGGTTGAGGAATAAACGCCTTCCTGGTGGGGGATGGATGTGTAGAGTGACTGAACGTCCACAGTAAAGATGAGGCAGCGGGAGCTCAGAAAGCGGAAGTCATTTAAGAGACGAATGGCATGTGAGGGATCTTGGACATAAGTCGTGAGAGATTGGACCAGGGGGGGCTAGGATGGAGTTGAGGTACGTGGAAATCATTTCCGTGGGACAGGAGCAGGCAGAAACAATGGGTCTGCCAGGGCAGTTGTGTTTGTGGATTTTGGGGAGAAGGTAGAAACGTGCTGTGCAGTTGTGTTTGTGGATTTTCCTGGATTTTGTAGAGGGTCAGCGGCCGCAGCCAACCAATATGTATTTTGAAGGTACTGCAGAGAAAGGCAGGAGTGGCTTTGGAGTTCCGCATCTGGGGGACACAGCTGAGTTTAGTTTATTGTCACGTGTACTGAGATACAGTGAAAGGCTTTTGTTGGGTGCTGAACTGTTGGAGCACTTCCTCTGCCCCACCTCCAGACCCAACCCCCTCTTCTTTCCCCCAAATAACTCTAGAGGCATCTTATCCTTTGACAGAGATTTTAAGGCTCTCTTCAGCAGGATGTTGCCCAACAGTGGTTCATGAGCTTGGGCCCAGCGGCTGTTCCTTCAGTGTTGCAGCAACATCATCTGTGCATCGCTGATGTCTCTGGCATTCACTCCGCATCCTCCGTACATGGATGTCCGCGTGCACTGAAGCGAATGGATTCACTTTGTCAGCCATGCAGGCATGGAAGTACTGATCATTTTTCCTGATCGTTGTTCTGTTCCATCTTGGAGTGCAAAAAGATGTAGTATTGAAGGAGCATTGTTATCCTGCAACAGATGGTTGACAACCCCAATCTGCCTGTGTAGGAGGTTTATAAAAGGCTCAAAGTGCAGATGTCAACATGTAATATTACACCAAAACGTTTTGACTATACCTGAAGGACCTTTAACAGTACAATATTAGAATTACAACAGGAATGTAATAATCAAAACTACAATGGCTTCATATTTGAAACCGCTATTATATTGATGCGGTTCAGGCCTTGAAACTCAATGCCAATGGCGCATGCTTCTTGATTGTTCCATACCATTTCTATGGCAGTGTTTTGTACATTGTGCTGCAGAGCAAAGATTATCAAGGAACGGAATCAAGTACACAGGACAAGATGTTAAGAAGTCCCTTGTGCCAATAGGTGGGGAGCATTCGACTTGCGAAGAAAATATCATGTCTGTCGCTTTGTTCCGTTTCCTCTCATGTATGTGGCTGTTATCTGGAGAGGTTCTGTGTCCAGCACTGTGGCTTCTTCCTGCCATACACTTGCTGCCGTAAACCCCTTTCTTTCCTTTGTCACTAAATTGCCTTCTTCCTACTCGAAGTTTGTTTGGTTTGATTAATTACTGTGGGAAACTCGAATCCTACTCCTGGCAAACACCTATGTAGAGATAAAGAGGCATAGACTTGTAACAAGTGAATCACTTTATTGCTGGCAATATCAATGAGGGCCTGGCATCCTTTTGTCTGAAGCATCAATGATTACAGGCCCATAGGCGCATAAACCAAATTATCTTACACCACACTGGCCTTGATGCTTTTCCCCTTCAATGTGTTGTGCACTTAGTGATAAGCCTCCTGTAGAATCTTCAGAGTTATGACAAACCTGTGAAGTTGTGTGTTATGCATCAGGATAGTTTAAACAGTCCGTACACTAATGCAACATTGTCAAGTAACATTGCACCACAGCAAAGATTCAAATATGCATTATAGCCCAGCTCAGCTTAATTGAGCACAGTGGACTCAGCTGGTGCTCATGTCAGATGAAGAATAATGTGATGTGTCAAAAAATACATTAAACTTTCCACTGAGTTTAGAAAAATAGTTGATTAAATCTTGGACTTTAAACATAGCAAACTCGTGCATTATCTAAAATAGATTAACACTGTGTCATCAAAATATCTTGGCAGTTTTTCTCCATGTGTTTTACTGGAGCTCCTGTGACAATGCTCACATGGCATTATTTTGCAGTGATAGGTATGATGTTATATAATGGAAGTGGTATCTAGAAATATGAGTGAAATGTCACACTGAGTAAGGTAATCATTTGCAGTATCAAGATGATGTATGGCCAAGGATAGTGAGTTAGTGGAAGCCCTACACTTTGAGTAGCCATGTTTGTTCCAAATGTCTTCATGCACTAGATCTCAAACTTGATCTTGCTTTGAAAGCTCCAATTGATCTAACATCCATGGACATGAAGCTGAGAGTTCTGCTTTTCACCACCCTTTGCTTCTGCCTTGATATAACTTCCTCCCACTCATCAAATGTCTTCCTTATCAAATACCTTTGTCTTTTTGAATCTTACTTAAATTATCCTAATTTCAAGGGAAAACACTTGACTTCAGCACAGTTATTGTTGGTATTATTCTGTCAGTATGGTTTAGACATTTGGAAATTAGAATCACTTTAAAAACTTTGCTAATTAATACCATGTTTGTGTCTGATATTTGATGCTATATTTGCATTGGCTAATTTACAGGAACAATTAATATTTGAAATAACATAATTGCTGTTATATTTGCTCACCTATAAATACATTAAATTCTACAATTATTTGTTCAAAGTCCTGGCAAAGAAGATTTAGCCTCTTAAAGGTTGAAAGGCTGTTAAAACGTACTACAAATGTACACCAAATCAGATAACATTAACAGAGAAAGAAAACAGAGTTAATGTTTCTGGTTGAGAGATAGTGAATTGTCAGCTTGCTTTTACACGAGCCTCGTTCCTTGGGCATTTTACTACTTGTTATACAGTAAGCACTGAAAGGATCAGCGGAACAAAAATCGACAAGTCAGGAGTAGGAAGGAAATCAAAGAACTTGGCAAATGCAAATAAGGCAAGTTTGCACTTTCTTGAACAGGTACAGTATTTAGGTCTATTTTGTCACTATTTGTCAAGCGGTGAAAGCTTTGTTCTGATGACTTGTTGGGTCTAAAGATTTACCAACAGCTTTGGGATTTGTAGAGCATTTGCGAGAATTGGTGATAAGATTATCAGCATCGAAAGCAAATGTCCATTTGAGAAAAAATTTCTCTCAATAATATTTATCTAATACGTTAGATGAAACATCCCTCAGTCTGCACCTGAAACGGAAGGGCTGCTTCATTCATGTATGATTTTCTTTGTACAGATATTGAATTGAGCTCTTGAGAATTGAATAGCATTGAGGGGCTGAATATCACATGATTTGTTTGCTGGAATTTGTTCAGGGACTGCATAGGATTTTGGTGACTAGTAATTTAACAATAGCTGCTGTAGAGAATAAACTCATCATCCCAGGGGTTTCTGAGGGCAAAGGGAGAAATTTCAAGTTCCTGTTCCATTGCAAATGGAATTCTTTCAAAGCACTTCTGGAGATTTTCCAGGATATCTTTGCATATATTCATCAAACTCTATTGAAGCGTCATCCAATAGTTCTCTGATGAACATCACCCAAACAAAAGCATGTACATTGTGCCACTCTGCCTTATGAAGACCCTACAGGGGATGCAGGGGGAAAAGGAGAGCAAGAAAACTGTCATTTCTTGGTCTGGAGGGGTCATGGGAGGTAGTCATGAGACCAAACAAGATGACAGCACTTTCTGTAGAGGAGTCAGGAGGACAAGGTGGATTTCCTCTCTCAGGAAGTACCAGCTCCTTTTCACCCACATGGAACCGTTCAGACCCAGAGGCATTGAAATGTTCAGCTGTGTTGGTATCAACACATAAAATGCCTTCCGTTTTAGTCCATGGATCCCACAAACAAATCAAATCTAACCAGGGCTTAGATTCAAGGCTAACCTTGAAAGACAAAAGGTGTGAGAAAAGCATAGAAGAGGTCTGAATTGGAAAGCCAGAGGAAGGAGTGTAGGTGGAAGGGGAGCTGGAATGGAAGAATTGGGTGTTAGGACATGTGGGGCACTAGGAAAAGGGGGGTGGGTGGGTGTGGGAAGGAATAAAAGGGGGTGGTGTTTGTGGGTTAGTTACCTAAGATTGGAGAATTCAATGTCCATACCATTGGGTTGTAAGCTACCCTATGACGTGCTGTTCCTTCAGTTTGCATGTGGCCTCATTCTGGCAGTGGAGGAGACCCAGGACACATATACGCATGCATGGGATGCTCTGTTTCTCATTCCGCTGAATTGCTGTTTTTATTTTGAATATTTGCAATTTTTTGCCCAATGATTCCAAAGTTCAAGTTTTAGCACAACATCTATTGTTAGTGTTTTGACAGCTTTGTCATTTGAGGTGTTGGGCCCTTTTAAAGACTATTTAAATGGAAGATGTTATTTGTTTTAGATGAACGGGGTGCAGTATTAACTTGCAAGGACAGGGTTGCAACTTAAAACTTATCTCTTTTATCTCTTCAGCCTGAAGAGTAGCAACTGGAAATGTCATGACTCAAAATGTCCTCTGTCCATCCCCTTCCATTGATGCTGCCTCACCCGCTGAGATCCTCCAGCAGTTTGTCTCTGCTCTAAATTTCAGCCTCTGCAGTTTCTTGTGTCTGTTTACAAAATTCTTAAGGGGTTGGACAGGCTAGATGCAGGAAGATTGCTCCCGATGTTGGGGAAGTCCAGGACAAGGGGTCACAGCTTAAGGATAAGGGGGAAATCCTTTAAAACCGAGATGAGAAGAACCTTTTTCACACAGAGAGTGGTGAATCTCTGGAACTCCCTGCCACAGAGGGTAGTCGAGGCCAGTTCATTGGCTATATTTAAGAGGGAGTTAGATGTGGCCCTTGTGGCTAAGGGGATCAGAGGGTATGGAGAGAAGGCAGGTACGGGATACTGAGTTGGATGATCAGCCATGATCATATTGAATGGCGGTGCAGGCTCGAAGGGCCGAATGGCCTACTCCTGCACCTAATTTCTATGTTTCTATGTTTCTATGTTTTCTTTCTTCCCCAGGTCCACTGTAAACTGAAATTTTTACTTTCTATTTCTTTCAACAGTCATTTCCCGACTTGCTGAGTGTTTCCAGCATGTTATGATTTTATTTCAGACTTCCAGCATCTGCAGAGCTCTGATTTTAGTTGCAGTTGCTTAAGTTCATCTATAACTGATTACTGCCTCCTGTCAATGTGTACAAGTAGGCACATTTTCAATGCTCGTGGAATACAGTAAATACAATGTGGGGTGAAAAAGCAACCTGTATCTGTTTATTTTGGGCAACAAAATGGTTGTTCGACCTCTGAATAGTAGCACAGTGATTTGCTTCAGCAGTCTTTGACTCGAGGTGCTCCTGGCCGCACACTCGTATAGGCATCTTCTAATTATAAACGTTCTTGCCTGAACTGGATGCTTGTCTCTTTAAATTTGCCAATTGCAGTCTAATTCTAATTGCTATAAAGTTAATGGAAATTCTAGTCAAAACATGCTGAGGTTCCAGCACAAACTGTCCACATAATTTTACCAGTTCTCTCAAAAGGTGTTCAAAACTGCTCAAATTATTTTTCCAAAAATAAACTTTATTCAGAATGTAAAAAATATATACAAAACAAGAACAGTGCAAAACCTCATCCACCATTTTCAGCATTTAGACAGTACATTCATTAATGTTAGATAGTTTATATGGTCAGATTCAATTTGGGAAATATCTGATCTGCTCTTTTTTTGCCCCAATTAAAAATCTGTCCACATCAACACATTCAACGTCCACTTTATGATTGCTCCCTCCTCGCCTTTAATCATCTCTCACCTGCTGATTGGTATCATAATGGAGCCTGAGGATGCCTTGTATCCTTGGCCAGGGAGCAACAGACACACGTTCATTCGTGATACATGCAGTTTCTTTGAAGAATTTAGTTAAGACATGAAGAAAAGTTTAGCTTGGACCTTGTGTCAGTTCCTAGTTATAGAGGGGTCACTTCTTGAGGTTGGTACCAGTTGAATTTCTTCATTAATCTGTGTCCAGAGGATTTGGGCCAAGTATTTGTGATATTTCATTTCAATGAGTTGCTTTTATGACAACATGAGATGAAACAAGCTGATTTGAACAACATTTCAGAGAACACAACGGGGTGTAAAATGCAGATGATTGTAAGAGTTTGCAGTCTTTGAGTTCGGATGCCCCCTCTATTCACAGTAATAGACAGAAACGTGTGTTTACATTATGTAAATAAGATTTTGCATGATTTATGAGCTTGGGTGAATGTAGTGATCCACTCTTCCATCTTCTTTAGAAGAGAAAACATTCAACATTTTATAAAATGGCAGCGAAACGGATCTATAAAAATTGGAAATGTTAAGAGACCACACTAAGCGTTTATTTACATTTTCTCTTAATTATGTTGTGCTTGAATTGGCTTTGGATGGGAACCCAAAATGAATAAATGATCAAATGTAATTGGATATGTTACAAAAATACCTGAATTAAATAACTTTAGAACATATATCATACAAGTTTCATTAAACATTAGTAACTATCTGAGCATCTGTAAGATTTATCTGAGATAGTAATGGCATGTTGAATTACTGAATGAATGATGATGGGTGCATATCTCACTAGCCTGAAGTGTTAATGAATTAAACAGGCCAGACTCACTAGCTGGCTTATTTCAGCATAAATCACACAGTCTTTTATGCATTTTGCTTAAATCACACATAGTGTGATTGAAAGGAACTTTAAAAGAAAAAGAATAGACTTTTTTATTTTTATTAAATGATTTAGGTTGTGAAAATAGTAGTAGAATACAGCTGGGTCAGTCCACACGAGTGAAGCAACTGCCTTGTGTGTGTAAGCACGTGAATATATGCGTGTGTTCTGAGCACTAAACTTTAAGTTTCAAGGATGAGGTGGGATATTGATATAAAGCTCCTTGCTTGTGCTAGGCTCAGTCTCTTCCATTGGTGTGCTGCAAGGCACCCTGTTGAAGTGAGTTGGATGTCATTAATAGGTGTAACCCCACCAGCCACATCTCAGAAGTACTCACAAGTCCATGTGATTGGAATTAAATGAATAATGTTACCCGTGGTTGGCATGGATGAAGGTATATGGGAGGTGGGGTGGATTTTAACACCTGCAAGTGTTTCATGGTGATTAAATTTAGTCACGGTCAGAAATGAGACTCAATCTTTCCACTTTCTGGATTTAACCTAAGTACATTGGTAATTAGTAAACCCCAACAGGAGTGACGACTTGATAATTTAGATGGTCTTTAGTGTAATTTTGGTATTTAACCCAAGGTGTATAGGTGTCCATAGCTCTCTGAATCTAGCCAATGAAACTCTGAGACTAGAGAGGCAGTGGGTGAAAATTGGGGAGGTGGCAGTGTTGATGCCCTATTGTTTGGAGCTTATGAAGGTCCTTCGATAACCTTTCCCAGCTGTAACTGTGAGAGAAGCTATTGGACGCTGGATCATTGATCAGTGAGGGATTGCTCATGAGACATGGAGGAGCAGAGAGAATCTTGACTTCTATAGCTTCCATCAACATCATCTATCCCAAAGATTTTCCAGAATATTCTGCCACCAATGAGCTAATGAGCATTTTGATGCAGACCAGTGGGGCACTGACTGAACAAGGCTATCGCTGTTCCAAAATGTATGTGTATATATCTTTGAGAACTTGTGTAGGAAGGAACTGCAGATGCTGGTTTAAACTGAAGATAGACACAAAAAGCTGGAGTAACTCAACGGGACAGGCAGCATCTCTGGAGAGAAGGAATGGGTGAAGTTTCGGGTCAAGACCCTGCTATCTTGGAGAATTTGTTGTACCATGTGGCATGACTTCTGCTGCATTGTTGCAACATCCACAAATGGAATTGAGTCTTATTCACCATTTGCAAAGAATGTTTGGTTGGAGTCTCCATTTTGGTTACAATATTGCTACACATTACATAAAAGGATCTTAGGGCCCAAGTCCTTAGCTCCCTCAATATAGCAAGACAAACAGACCCCAAACGTTGCCCATTCCTCCTCTCCATAGAAGCTGCCTCACCCACTGACTTTCTCCAGCATTTTATGTCTACCTGCAGTAAAGAAGGTATATGGTATGCTTGCTTTCACTGGTTGGGGCATTGAGTATAAGAGTCAGGAACATGATGTAGTCATATAAGACTTTGGAGTATTAGGCCGTTTTAGAGTAATGATTTGTAATTTTGGTCGTATGTTTATTGGAAGGGTGCAAAGGTGTTGGACAGGGTGTAGAGGGCATTTACCAGAATGTTGCCTCGAACAGGGTGGTATTAGCTACAAGGAGAGCTTGGACAGATTTAGAATGTTTTTTTCTGGAGCGCCAGAGGATGAGAAAGGTATACAATGTTATGAGAGAGGCATAGATAGGGTTATAATATGATCTGATCTGACTGGGAGAGCATGCATAACAAAGCTTTTCACACTACCCCAGTACACATGACAATAATAAACCTAAACCTAACCAATTATAACCTGGGATGGACATGTCAAAGATCAGAGGGCTCAGCTTTAAGGTGAGAGAGGCAATGTTTAAAGGAGATATGCAGAGCAAGTTTTTTTTACACAGAGGAGAGTGTACCAAGAGGTTGTGGTAGAGGCAGATACAATAGTGTCATTTAAAAGTTTTTTTGATAGGCACATGGATATACAGGGAATGGAGGGGTATGGATCATGTGATTAGTTTATCTCGGCAATATTTTTGGCACAGACATTATGGGACAAAGATTTCCAGTGCTGTACTCTACTATGTCCTATGTTCTAAAGGAACCGACAGACTCTATTTGGAAAAGTCTGTTGCTACAGAGGTAGTAGAGAGCCTGTAATCAAGTGGGAGGAAAACATTGGGGAACCAAGACAGCAATAACAGTGACAGATGTTGGACATGGAGCATATGATGAAGTGTGAGAGGTTGCTGCCCTTTACTTTCACATGGAATGGGTGGAAATGTTCCTGAGAACAAATAACATAGTTGATGCCCTGGGGAGGCCACAGAACCAAGCAGTGTGACCTAGTGTGAAGATGGGAAGGTGAAAGATATTGTCTGAAGTTGGGCTAGGGACATACTGAACACTATTGAATTATGGGAGCCATAGATCATTGACAAGGTCTCTTATGAGGGTACATAAGAACTTGGAAGGGGAATTTTAATCTAGTGCATTGAGAGATTTAAACAATTTGATGTGGACAGCCAGAGACTGAAAGAGACTGTGGGCAAATGTGATGTCGGGGCAAAGCCACTGGCTGAATGGTGTAGATATGAAGTCCATGTTGCACAGGGTGTGTTGCATAGAAGTGGAAGGGCATTGAGTACTGGAGTTGGAACATTGTGTTACAGCTGTACAAGATGTTGATTGTGGAACCACATTTGGAGCAGTTTGTGCCTTTCTGGTCACCCTGCGATAGGATGTTTATCATTAAGATGGAATGGTGCAGAAAAGATTTACCAAAATGTTGCCAGGACCAGTGGGCTTGAGTTCAATGGATAGGCCCGGACTTTTCTCCCTCGTTGAGAAATTACCTCAAGAGTCCTGGATTGAATGAGATTTTTACCTGCATCCATTTACAGTCGTACAAAATCATGAGGGGTACAGAGGGTAAACACAGACAAATTATTTTTGACTTTAAGTGCAGATAATGATGACCAAGAGCTGTGACCTTGCTTAATGATGTGGTTGCATAGAGTAACCATACGGAAAGTCTAGCATGAACATACTGTACAAGTTACGCTAGTGTGAGGAAAATCACATTGAAGTACAGTTATTGTAAGGGGGTAGATTGAAGGTCTCAGAATAACAGATATAGCTGGCTGTAGGCAAAGCTGCTACCATGCCCACTTTCCTGACCTGATAAGGCCATTAAACCACCCATGGTATTGAAACAAGACGAGCAGCAGGCACTACACCCATACAGCTGCCAACTAATATACTGTGGCTCTGCAGCTAACTCCAGCCATGCAATCTCAGTTTAGCTGCAGCTTCCTTAGAAACATAGAAACATAGAAAATAGGTGCAGGTGTAGGCCATTCGGCCCTTCGAGCCTGCACCGCCATTCAATATGATCATGGCTGATCATCCAACTCAGTATCCCATCCCTGCCTTCTCTCCATACCCCCTGATCCCTTTAGCCACAAGGGCCACATCTAACTACCTCTTAAATATAGCCAATGAACTGGCTTCAACTACCTTCTGTGGCAGAGAATTCCACAGATTCACCACTCTCTGTGTAAAAAATGATTTTCTCATCTCGGTCCTAAAAGACTTCCCTCTTATCCTTAAATTGTGACCCCTAGTTCTGGACTTCCCCAACATCGGGAATAATCTTCCTGCATCTAGCCTGTCCAACCCCTTAAGAATTTTGTAAGTTTCTATAAGAAACCTTCTGCTTAACAGCAGGGGTGCTGATTTCCCCACGGCCTTTAGAGCCCTCAGCATGGGGGCTATGGATCAGTGAACATGGGAACCGTTTTGATACATCCACTGTCTACTTCCTCTTCCCCTTTGCGGTGCGGGTGAAATCATAAGCTATCGAGTATAATGTTTGCAACGTGCCTTTAGAGAGCCAGAATGGATGCGTTCATGTTGTCATCGAGCCTCTCTGCCCCATTGATCAGGAAAACCAGAACTGGTGTGTGAACTAATATGTGTGACCTGGATTGGGGTCACTCCAGTACTTCCAGAATGTCCACCCGACTGGACTTTTTCTTTTCCTTTGTAAACAACACCAAAATATGGTGACTATGCATTTGTGAGTTGTGCAAAAGAATTTCACTGTGTTGTGCATACATGATAATAAAAAAACATTGAACCATTGAATGAAGCAGCTGAGTTTAAGCCTCTCCAGTAATGTGCTGCCAAAGAAAACAGAACTCCTGCTCTTTACATCGCCCCACACTCCGAGATCATTGGCAACTTAGAATCTTCCAAGGAGATCATTAAGGTCTGAAGAAGGCCTTGACCTGAAACGTCACCCATTCCTTCTCTCCAGAGATGCTGCCTGTCCTGTTGAGTTACTCCAGCATTTTATGTCTGTTCGATGTAACCAGCATCTACGGTTCCTTCCAACACATTAACATTTTAGTCTGGAATGGTGCAGGGAAAGTGCATGAGGTCCTCCCTCAGCACAGCTCACTTTGGGAATAGGCACATATCCTTTTACAGAATGGAGTGGGAATTGATTGATACATAGTAGGTTAAATTCTAATTCTTTCCTGCTGTATTTTAAGCTTTACCAGGATAGGCCAATGAAGAATATCGCAGGATTGGTGGCAGGAGGGGATTGATGTAGTGGGGGGAATTTGTGTTGGAGGGGAGAGGCTGAGACATACCTATTCCTCAATTATTGGGGAAAAATAATTTGGTGTGATCTGGTATCAGAAACAAATCCACCTCATGTGATGCTACCCTCTGCATTCCTCCTTCACGGAGAAGATTTAAAATAACCAAGGATGGCTACAACATTAATTACTTCAAGGATACATACTGAGGAATTAGATCACTTAGTGCTTTTCATCTCTATGCAATATGAAGCAGGGATCAGTGCATGTTGATCCGAGGAATAATCGTGCTTGAGTCCTAAAATAACTCTGCTTTTGTTGCTCTGTGCCAGATGGGGATTCCACTCAGGTAAGTCCAGGCAATTTATTCCTCTCCTCTTTCCTGACCCCTCCTTCAGTCACCAGTCTCAAACTTTGAAAGGCCAAAGCCCTGATTCTCTGAACGTCCCACTGCCTCCACTGTTGCTCCCCTGATCCCCTGGCACACCAGTCACTATCTAACTGATGAACCATATCCACAATGCTCTGAACTCCATTTCCCACCTCATACCACTCCAATTATTGGAGAGCCAGCAACTCCCACCCAAACTCAATATCTAAAACAAATCATCATGATCTCGCTCCCTTCTCGTTGACCAGATCAAGCCCATGACCACCGGCCTTCATTTCCCGTCAACACACCTCTCAGTCACTTCCTTAATTTTCCTTTACCTGGTCTACAGCACAGAAAGGAAACCATATTGGTGATTCAATAAAGCTGGGGACATTGGTTTTATGAAGATACAAGGGATTGCAGACTGAATGTGTGGGAAGGAACTGCAGGTGCTGGTTTAAACCGAATATCGACACAAAATGCTGGAGTAACTCAGCGGGAAAGGCAGCGTCTCTGGAGCAAGGGAATGGGTGACGTTTCGGGTCAAGACCCTTCTTCAGACCAGTCGGAGAAAAAGGAAAGGAAAGGAATGATATAGACAGTGATGTGGAGAGATATAGAACAAATGAATGAAAGATATGCACAAAAGTAGCGATGATAAAGGAAACCGGCCATTGTTAGCTGTTTGCTGGGTGAGAACGGGAATCTGGTGTGACTTTGGTGGGGGCGGGATGGAGAGAGAGGGAGTGCAGAGGTTACTTGAAGTTAGAGAAATCAAGATTCATACCACTAGGTTGTAAGCTGCCCACGAGAAATATGAGAGGTTGTTCCTCCAACTTGCGATTAGCTTCACTCTGACAATAGAGGCGGCCTAGGACAGGAAGGTCAGCGTGGGAATGGGAATTAAAGTGTTTGGCGGCTGAGAGATCAGGTAGGTCCAGGCGGACTGAGCGAAGGTGTTCAGCAAAACAATTGCCCAGTCTACGTTTGGTTGAGTCCACATCTTGAACAACTGATACAGTAGATGAGGTTGGAGGTGGTGCAAGTGAACCTCTGCCTAAAAAATGTTGCAGATGTTGGAATCCTGAGCGAAAAAGAAAGGATGAACTCAATAGGTCAGGTAGGATCTGTGGAGGGAAATAAAATAGAAATGAGCAGACAACATTTTGGTATTATTCTTCAGACCCTGAGTCTGAAAAATGGTCCACACCCAAAACATCAGTCCCAACCCAATATGTCGACTGCCAATTTCCCTCCGCAGATGCTGCCTGTTCTGCTAAATTCCACCAGCAGTTTGGTTTTTACTTTGCATTTATAAAGTTAGCCACAGCACTCATAAATGAAAAGGCCCATGACATGCTGTGAAAAGTGTGCCTTTCATGCTGAAAGACAATTTCTAGGCAGGTAAATATATTATGTTATTCATCCTTCATCAGCAAGTGAAAGCATCATCGCTTAAAAAGAAAGATTTATTTTTCAGTTATATAGGGCATTGATAAGACCATATCTGGAGTCTGTGTACCGTTTTAGTCTCTTTATTTAAGGAAGGATATTAACGTATTGAAGCAGTTCAGAGAAGATTCACTCGACTAATATCTGGAAAGGGTGGGTTATATTATGAGGGAAGGTTGGACAGTCTAAGCTTGCGTCCAGCGGAGCTCAGAGGAATGAGTGGTGACTTAATTGAAACAAATAGGATCCTTCAATGCCCTGACACAGTAGATTTCATGTGACTTTGGAACTCCTCCTTGAAAGGCGATAGAATAATAATAATACATTTTATTTATGGGCGCCTTTCAAGAGTCTCAAGGACACCGTACAAAAATTTAGCAGGTAGAGGAAAAACATGTAGGGGGAATGAAATAAATAGTAGAGACATGACTAGTACACAAAGTAAAGACAGAATACAATTCAAAACACAATATGAGGCAATTAATGCACAGATGAAAAGGGAGGGGGACGTGGGGCTAAGGATAGGCAGAGGTGAAGAGATGGGTCTTGAGGCGGGACTGGAAGATGGTGAGGGACACGGAATTGCGGATCAGTTGGGGGAGGGAGTTCCAGAGCCTGGGAGCTGCCCTGGAGAAGGCTCTGTCCCCAAAACTGCGGAGGTTGGACGTGGATGGAGAGGAGACCGGCTGATGTGGATCTGAGGGACCGTGAGGGTTGGTAGGGGGGGAGGAGGTCAGTGAGATATGGGGGGGGGGCAGATGGTGGAGGGCTTTGTAGGTGAGGATCAGGATTTTGTAGGTAATCCGGTGGGAGATGGGAAGCCAGTGAAGTTGTTTGAGGACTGGAGTGATGTGATGCCAGGATTTGGTGTGGGTGATGAGTCGGGCGGCTGCGTTCTGGACCAGTTGGAGTCGGTTGATGTAGGTGGAGCTGATGCCAAGGAGAAGTGAGTTGCAATAGTCCAGTCGGGAGGAGATGAAGGCATGGATGAGTCTTTCAGTAGCGGGAGGTGTGAGAGAGAGTCTGAGTTTGGCGATGTTGCGGAGATGAAAGAAGGAGGTTTTAATGACATGGCGGATGTGAGGCTCAAGGGAGAGGGTGGAATCAAAGATCATGCCAAGGTTGCGGGCCTTGGGAGATGGGGAGACAGTGGTGCCGTCGATGGTGAAAGTGGGGTTATTGATTTTGCTGAGTGTGGCTTTGGAGCCTACGAGGAGGAATTCTGTCTTATCGCTGTTGAGTTTGAGGAAGTTATGTTGCATCCAGGTTTTTATAGCTGACAAACAGGAGTTGATATGGGAGAGGGGGGGGTTGTGGGGGGATTTGGTGCCGAGGTAGATCTGGGTGTCATCGGCGTAACAGTGGAAGTCCAGGTTGAAGTGGCGGAGTATCTGACCAAGGGGGAGGATGTTGATGATGAAGAGGAGGGGGCCGAGTACGGAGCCTTGGGGAACGCCTTGAGTGACTGTGGCTGTAGCAGAGGTGTGGTTGTGGAGAGAGATGAAGTGGGATCTGTTGGAAAGGTAGGAACGGAGCCAGTTGAGTGCAGAGCCTTCAATGCCGAGGTCTTTGAGTCTGGTGAGCAGGATGTTGTGGTTCACTGTATTGAAGGCTGCGCTCAGGTCAAGGAGGATGAGGATGTTGAGGGAACCAGTGTCAGCAGAGGTGAGGAGATCATTGAGGACTTTGAGGAGAGCAGTTTCTGTGCTATGGAGGAGGCGAAAGCCAGATTGGAGGGGTTCAAGTAGGTTATACGCAAGGAGGTGGGAATGAAGTTGCGACGCAACGATACGCTCCAGGGTTTTTGAAAGAAAGGGGAGGTTTGAGATTGGGCGATAGTTAATGAGAGAGGAGGGATCAAGGCCAGGTTTCTTAAGATTGGTGTGACAGCAGCAGTTTTGAAAGCGGAGGGGACAATTCCTTGGGACAATGAGGAGTTGAAGAGATTAGTGAGGTAGGGGCAGAGAACGGGGAGGCAGGACTTCAGCAGGGGAGTGGGGAGAGGGTCGAGGGAGCAGGTAGTGGGTTTGGAAGAGCTGATGAGTTTGGAGATTTCAATAGGGGTGACCAGGTCAAACTGGGAGAGGAAGCAGTGTGGAGGAGGGGTAAGGAGGTCAGTGGAGATGTTGAAAGGAGGGGCCTTGGTAGGTGTTGGAGTAGATGCTGAGGAGTCGGGTACAGGGGATAAAGATTGATAGATGGTGCTGATTTTATCAGCGAAAAAGTGGAGGAATGAGTTGCAGAGAACCGGAGTAGAGGTAGGGAGAGTGTTTGCTCGAGGCTTGAGGAGGTTGCCCACTGTGGAGAAGAAGGTTCTGTGGTTTAGGCAGGGATCAGTGAATATGGAGGAGAGGTAGGCAGATTTTGCAGCAATGAGGGCATCTTTGTAATTAGTGAGGTGGAGTTTGTAAGCTTCAAGGTGGACTGTGAGAGATGATTTCTTTGTGAGCCATTCAAGATAGAAGCAGAGTCCTTGCATATATTGAATACTTCTGCTCCTAACATGTATAATATGCTCATATTTATCACATTGAAACACATTCTTGAATTTTGAATACTATTTCATTGTTATCCAAGGCTCAACTGATAGTGTGCGCGTTTTGGGCTCTGAAGGCTGTGCAAGATCCACAACCAAAGTCTGGGCTGCCACTGTTCTGCTGAGGGTGTGTTGCTCTGCAGGTATTTGGCTCAATGCTCTGTCTATCCCCTAGGATGGACATCAATGCTGAGAAATTAATTCCCTATGGGTAGAACTAAACATGCTATTTAATGGAGTCAGCACATTGCATCTTGTTTCATAAATTCATTTCAAAGACTACAGAATTAAGGACAAACATCTAAAACACCAAAATCTTTTATTGCAACTTTCAAATTTTTGTAATAGTGTAGAAAGTGCATAAATAATGTGGCAAAATTAAATGTGAAAAAGGGGATGTTTATTTTCTTATTTTGCAACTAATATGCTGTGTGTATATTTCAGTTGTGTACTGAGTATATTGATAAAATATTATGTGCCTATCATGTTGAAAGAATTGATGTGTTCAATTCCTTTGCAAACAACATTACGTCCAGTGAGATCATGTTATTTTCTCTCTATTCCATTATGCGTTGTCATGGTGATGTGGAGTCTCGGAGACGAGTGCACTAGTACTGGACACCAGGGCACCCGTGAACTGAGGAAGCAGAAGCGATCAGCAATGATGATGTAAGAAGTCCAAGCCTACGGTCAGTTGATTCGAGTTAAATTCCAAATGAACAGCATAGTGATAGCTGAGCTTTTACTCTTATGTCCAACGTGTTTGTGATGCTGCTCGGAGCAAGATTTTGCATTGTACCTGTACCTCACCGTACTTGTACACATGGCAATAAATCTGATGTGATTTGACGGGTTTAACATTCACTGCAAGAATTTGGGATAACAGATGGCACAATAATTCAGTTTTGGTTTAGATACACAGCATGAAACCAGGCCTTTTAGCCCCCTGAGTCCACGCCGATCAGTGATCACCACTTACACTGGCACTATCCTACACACAAGGGCCAATTTACAATCTTTACAGAAGCCAATTAACCTACAAACCTGAGGTACACAAAAATGCTGGAGAAACTCAGCGGGTGGAGCAGCAGGACACCAGAAGCCTGTGGCAGGGGCTACGGATTGTAACCAACTACCGGAGCACCCCTCCCTCATCCGCAATTGCCGGCACCTCCCTAGCTGATGACCTGAACTCCTTTTACGCTCGTTTCGAGAGGGGCAACACCACTCCAGGTCTGCCGACTATCGACAATACTGCCAGCAGGCTGGCTACCGAAGCTGAAGGGAGGAATGTGCACACATTCTCGCTGTCCGAGCACGACGTGAGGAGGGCTCTGACACGGGTGAACACGAGGAAAGCTGCAGGCCCCGATGGCATCTCGGGGCGAGTACTCAAGTCCTGTGCTACGCAGCTAGCTCCAGTGCTCACTACATTATTCAACCTCTCCCTGGACAAGTCCGTGATCCCTGCCTGCTTCAAAAAATCCATAATTGTACCGGTACCAAAAAATGCCTCCCCAGCCTGTCTGAATGACTACCGTCCGGTGGCCCTTACCTCGGTAGTCATGAAATGCTTTGAGAGGCTGGTGAAGAAACACATCTGCGCCTTCCTCCCTCGGAACATGGACCCGTTGCAGTTCGCATACCGTCCGAACAGATCTACGGACGATGCGGTCTCCCAGGTTTTGCGCACCGCTCTCTCCCATCTGGACAGCCAGAAGGGGGGCTACGTGAGGATGCTGTTCATAGACTACAGTTCAGCCTTCAACACGATAGTCCCCACCAGACTGGCCGGGAAGCTAATGGAATTGGGGCTCAACACCTCCCTGTGTGCCTGGGTCCTGGACTTTCTCACCGCCAGGCCCCAGGTAGTCAAGATGGGAGGGAATACATCGAAGTCCCTCACCCTGAGCACAGGATCGCCCCAGGGTTGCATCCTCAGCCCCCTATTGTACTCCCTGTACACACATGACTGTGTGGCTAGGTTCAGCTCCAACTCATTAATTAAGTTTGCTGATGACACTGTGGTGGTGGGCCTGATCTCAGACAACGATGAGAAGGCCTACCGGAAGGAGGTGGCTGATCTAGCACTCTGGTGCCAGGATAACAGCCTCCTCTTGAACATCAAAAAAACGAAGGAGCTGATCATGGACTTTAGGAGGGCACATCATCCGAGGACGTACACTCCATTGAGGATAAATGGGGATCCTGTGGAAAGGGTGAACTGTTTTAAATATCTGGGAGTCCACATCTCCGAGGATATGACATGGGCATCACACGCCTCAGCACTCGTGAGTAAGGCAAGGCAGCGCCTTTACCACCTCAGGCAATTGAGGAAATTCAGAGTGTCTCCGAGGATCCTCCAGTGCTTCTACGCAGCGGCGGTGGAAAGCATCTTGTCCGGGAACATTACCATCTGGTTTGGGAATTGCTCTGCCAAGGACAAGAAGGCTCTGCAGAGATTAGTGCGTTCGGCCGAACGCACTATGGGAACTTCACTTGCCCCCCTGCAGGAACTATACATCAGGAGGTGCAACTCCAGAACCAACAATATCATGAGAGACCCCTTCCACCCCTGCAACGGACTGTTCCAGATGCTACGGTCAGGCAAACGCCTCCGTTGCCATGTGGTGAGAACGGAGAGTTTGAGAAGGAGTTTCTTCCCAGAGGCCATTCGGACTGTAAACGCCTATCTCACCAGGGACTAACTCTACTGAACGTTTTTCCTTCCATTATTTATTATGTAAAAGAATATGTGTGTTATGATTGTGTTTATAGTTTGTTTGGTTGTTTGCTTGTTTGTCTTTTGCACAAAAGTCCGCGAGCATTGCCACTTTCATTTCACTGCACATCTCGTGTGTGTATGTGACAAATAAACTTGACTTGACTTGGGTGCAGCAGCATCTATGGAGCGAAGGAAATACTTCCTTTGCTCCATAGATGCTGCTGCACCCGCTGAGTTTCTCCAGCATTTTTGTGTACCTTCGATTTTCCAGCATCTGCAGTTCCTTCTTAAACAACCTACAAACTTGTATGTCTTTGGATTGTGGGAGGAAACCAGATCACCCAGAGAAAACCCACGCGGCCACGGGGAGAAAGTACAAACTCCGTACATTCACGATACGGCACCCGTAGTCATGATCGAACCTGGGTCTCTGGCACTGTAAGGCAGCAACTCTACCACTGCGCCACTGTGCCACCGCTTAAAATGCCCGGAGTGTGGGAATTAAAGGAGTTTCCTATTGAGATGAAATGGGAGTAACATTTGTCCTTTTCCACCTCTGCAGGATGGATTGAGGACATCATGGTGCAACTGAAGAATGACCTTGTGATATGGCATTGTATTTCCCTTTGCATTACTAGATATACTAACTGGTTAGCTATTTGTTCAGCTTATTAAAATTTGTAAGGTCTTAATGTGAAATGGCTTCCGTCATTATCTACACACCAGTAGTCACTGCACCCAGCACATCTCATTGTATGTAAACTGCTAAGAGATTATATTAAAACAAATTTGTCTTTATTTCCTTTAATGACATTACTATCTGCATTACTGTATCTTTTCAAGAGACAGTTATTTTAAATATATGTCAAAACTATCACAGGAGATAAGGCTGAACAAAGTAGGGTTAATAACGTGATTATACGACAGTGAAGAATTCACTGATATCAGCTGAAATCTGCAATGACAACTGATTGTCGAATAATTCTCCAAACTAAACTGCATTCAACTACTGAAAGACAAAGACATTCAAACAAAATAAATATTTCCTTTACCAAATGTGAAGCTCGAAGTGTAATTTTCACTCTCTATTGGAACAGGTCAAGCCCTGCTATCTAACCTTGGACTGAGTGCTCCACTGGTTAGTTCACTGAAAATGACGTTCTAATTTCATAAACACATTCCATGAGCAGAATATCATGTTAATGAGAAATGCAGCAGGTATTTAATTTGAGGACAGCCGATGTTGAGAAAAATGGACATTCATTTATGATATTTTTTAATGGGCTGCTCAATTCCATAAATGAGCAAAAATCTTTTGGAAGCAACTCTAAAGAAATATTTTTTATTATCTGCTCACAGAAAGCATGATAAGTTTGTCTCAGACTCTTTCAAAAAACATCTTTATCCTCAATTACAGTGAAATGCCGAATATAACTTTTTTTCAGATTGATAGTTCATTTTATAAAGATTTAATATTCATCTTTTGCAATATTTAAGAAAAGTTGCATGAAAATAATTTCAAATTATTATACACATGCACACAAAGACACATCAATGTTTTATATATGGTATATAGATATAGCTATTTGTATTTCATTTATGTGGATTCTATAGTAAAAACTAAGTAACAAGTAAGTGGGTCACTGCAGACAGAAGCTTAAACCAATGACTGCAGAACAGAAAAAAATCTGCACCTGATCATTCTTATTTGCATTCAGTTTATGCCATGGCCCATTTATTGGCGTGGATAAAATATCTTCCCTGGAACAGCATTAATACTTTTAAAACACATTTTCTCAAACTCTGGGGATTCATTTCAAAATTTTATTTCATTATTTATATGATCTAAAGGTGTGCTCGGCATGTTATATATTGTGAAAGGTCTAGTGTTGTTACATTGTTTCTGTGGACCACAACACTCTTTATCTGCACAGAATATATTTGGGCAGATGTAATTCTTTAATTTCTCCAGGCATAGATTTCTAATGTTAAAAAAAAACCATTATTGTCTTTATTTTGCACTTCATGGGAGAAAATGTGCACTGAATGTTAACAGGAAGATTCTCATCCCTTGTTGCTCATTTTAATTGTTCCTAATATTAAATTCATATATTTCTGCTGCATTTGTCGAAGGATCAGGCGAGAACTTTTTAATTTGACATGGAATAAAAATGTGTAATTTAATTGTCGATTGTTTGGGAATTCAGCAGAGGTAAATTGCCAGAAGGACTGGACTGTCTATTTAGCAGGAGCAGCTGGCAAAAATCTTCGTGCGGCATAGATTTTAGCATGCAAGTTGAAATATGTAGCTTGACTGTAACATTTGTATTTTTTATGGTAAGTTAGCATCCCTGTTGTCTTGTTAAAATGACAGATTGAATTGAAAAACCATTAATATATCTGGTTTTAGCAACGTGCTTGAAAGAGAACAGGACATCTCTTTTACACTTAGCACGTAAACAAGTGCAGCGTAAAATCATCCTTGAGCACTGTACATTTTGTTTTAAGCCAAAGCCTAGGAGGTAATAATTCAAGTTGATTTTTAATGAGGGCTGTAAGGATTCACCGCTAATCTGCCCTGTCCATCTGTTTGTATCTTACTGTGTATAGAATGGTGATGCATATTAAAGAATTGCTTTGATCGTGCACCCTATTGGAGATATTTCAAAATAGAAGCCTTCTTTGCTGAGCTTCTGAGGTAGGTAATACATTGTGGTTTTTTAATATTTTGAAAGTTTCAGTTTTTTAAAATTTTCTAAAAAAATTGGAAATGAGAAATCAATACGGCAAATGCTATAAATTTAATGCAGTATAGTTAATATCCCGTAGAAATGAAATGGTATTGTTTCAGATTTAAGACTGGATTTTAAATAATTCTTAAGATTTGGCCTTTCTTTTTTCAAATGCTATGTAACTTACAAAACAATTTTGAATTCCTCAATGCTGGAAGCATTTGATAATGATTATAAAAAGCGAATTGTTAAGGCATTTGAAAAGGAAAGATTTGCATGGGAAAGAGGAATATGCGACACTGATATTATGGGCTAAATGGCCTCCTACGCTGTATTGTGCCACTGTAAGAGGATGCTATTGGAACAGCGGTGACCTGCGGCAGCTGCCAGCATAATGCCATTTAGTTGGTATTTGCCTGATGGGAATATTTGGGGCACAAACTGAAAGATTCGGGGAGAAAGGGGAATGTTTGAAAACGTGGTATCAAAATGTATAATATCAAAATAGGAAACTGCAATGTTATTGAAGGAAATAGAGTTGCTTGCCCAGTTTTCTTCCATTTACCTTCTCTCATAGCTCATGCTAGAATATGACTCCTTGGTACATTATCCAGATGCTCCTCTTCCCTTTACAGACCTATGCTGGGCTTTTCAATATGGACAATGAAATGCCACCCGCATCTGCCACATGCTGTTTTCAGTCTGTGCCACTGAATAGTGACCGTAAACTAGAGACTTTGAATGCCAATAATAAAGAAGCAATGGTTGCCTCCTATACTCTGCTAGCCCAAGGTCTTGAACTAAACGTAGACATCCATTACCAGAAGTCTGAGCATTTTACATCTGGCGATAACTGCAAGACATTCGCTTCAGCTTGAACTAAAAGAAAATTACACAGTTGCACATTACGCATCAATGGAATAAAGATGATGTCCTCGAGCATGATCGTACACTAAACACTTGTTGATACCCTCTTATATTCCATAAATAAGTACTAATTGATTCATGAGAGCCCCAACTCAAACATGGAAGAATGTGTTAGCATTGCTCTGTTAATTAACTGTACTTCGCTGAAGTGTGAGTAATTGTGACAACAGTGAAAAAATACATTTTATATTTTTAAAGGGGGTTTACATGGGTGGCATGATTCTGTGATTGTATTGGTTGTGAGACAAAAGGCTTGACATAACACCAGTGATATTTATCTTGTGAGTTATACAGGTGGACATCCTTACCCTGTCAACATGTATTCTTGATGTTACAAATGAATATAATGTTCAGCAGACTTTCAAATATGATGAAAATTATTTAATATTGGGGATCTTCAGAATAAAATGATACTATGTATGTAAGCTTAGTAGTTGAGTAATTCCTCCCAGTTAAAGCGATAACAGGCACTTTGAAAATAAAAATGTTCTTTCCAGTGTGTGTTATGGTTTCCAACGGACCTTCTCTCTTCAGTATCATTAGATTGTTCTTCAACTTTTTGTTCTCTCACTTTTACCTTTGTTTCCCCTCGTTCTATTTTGGCAACAAAATGTGTACCTCAACTAACATGTATTAGAGCTTAGTAAGAATGAAATGATCTTTTTTTTGTTCCATACAGTCCAAGTGATAAAATTTCATATTTTGTGACTATAGGAACCAGGGATCGACCTACTGAATGTGACTAATATGTGATTGTATATAATAAAGCAAATCACATTGGAACAGTGGCAGATTGTTCCCCAAAAACATCTTTGACATAATGATACCCTATTATTACCACTCGCTTCAACAGAATTAATAATGTTGTAATATAATTCCGTGAGGGCAATTTTTCAGGGGTCTCTTGATAAGTCTATTACTATTTTAGTTTTAATGGAAATGGTACTTCCAAAAGTATATAAAATATGCATTGTGGTATAAGCATAAGAATGATCGGAAATGATCTGTGTAACAAAAACGCTGAATAATAAATTCCTAAAATAGGATAAATGAACCATAAGACTTCCTTGTGTAAGAAGGAACTGCAGATGGTAGTTTAAACCAAAGATAAACACAAAAAGCTGAAGTAGCTCAGCGGGACAGGCAGCATCTCTAGAGAGAAGGAATGAGTGACGTTTTGGGTCGAGACCCTTCTTCAGACTGGTTAGGGATAAGGAAAATGAGAGATCTCGACAGTGATGTTGGAGAGATAAAGAACAATGAATGAAAGACATGCGTAAAAATAACAATGATAAAGGAAACGGGCCATTGTAAGCTGTTTGAGGCATGGAAATGAGAAGCTAGTGTGACTTGGGTGGAGGAGAGATAGAGAGAGAGAGTGGGAATGCTGGGGTTACCTGAAGTGAGTGAAATCAATATTCATACCACTGGGCTGTAAGCTGCCCAAGCAAAATATGAGATGCTGTTCTTCCAATTTACGTTTAGCCTCACTCTGACATCGGAGGAGACTGAGGACAGAAAGGTCTGTGTAGGAATGGGAAGGAGAATTAAAGTGTCCAGCAACTGGGAGATCAGGTTGCTTCACGCAGGCTAAGCAAAGGTGTTCTGCGAAACGATCGCCCTGTCTGCACTTGGTCTCGCCGATGTATAAGAGTCCACGCCTTGAACAACAGATACAGTAGTTCAGGTTGGAGGAGGTGCAAGTGAACCTCTGCCTAACTTGAGAGGACTGTTGGGGTCTCTGAGTCGAGGGAGGAGGTATAACGACAGGTGTTGCATCTTCTGCAGTTGCAGCGGGAGGTACCTGGGGAGGGGGTGGTTTGGGTGGGAACCAGGGAGTTAACCAGGGAGTTAACCAGGGAGTTGCTGAGGGAACGGTTTCTGTGGAAGGTGGAAAGAGGTGGAGATGGAATAATGTGGCTAGTGGTGGGATCCCGTTGGAGGTGGCGGAAATTTCAGAAGATTATGTGTTGTATGCGACGGTTGATGGGGTGGAAGATACGGACAAAGGGGACTCTGTCTCTGTTGTGACTAGGGGATGGAATGTGATAAACTCACGGACATGCTAAGGACACTTTGCCGAGCAGCGATGAATATATCAATATCACTGAATAAACACTACTTCCGAGAGGCTGTGAATATTCCACTACATCTTCAAAGTTAAAACATTCAATTAAAATTGATTCATTCAGAAAATAAATTGAATTATCTTCAGCTCCACTCTGTTTTTATAACATGATGCCAAGATATTGCATATGATTTTTGATAAAGGCCACACTTCATGCTGTGGAATTCCCAGAAATATCATAATTGATTTGACTAAACACCTTTCACAGTGCTCCACATGTTTATTATCCTCACCTTCCCTATCTCAGAACATGGTTATAGAGATTTTTTTTAAATCATTATACTGCGCTTCATGACATTTGCCCACCTAAGCATGACCCCAGATATAAAGCTCTCAATTCCCACCTGTAATTGTGAGGACTGACGGGAAAGACCATGTGCAGTTATAATGGGCACAAATGTCCCTAACGATTTTGTTCTCCGGCCAAAGAGAAATTTGGTTGAGAGGGAACAAATGTCTACATGGCTGTTATTTCGTAGAATACAGGTCGGCTGTCCGCAGGAATAAAACCTGGTTCTCTTGTTAGGATTTAAAAAAAAAGTATGCAAGAATGTCTATTGACAATCCATACAGTGAGACTTCCAATCACAAAAGCACAATTCTCTATGGGAACATAACAATGGTTACAAATATATTTTTGCTTCCTTTTATTACTTACAATGATTCATAAAAAAGCAAATAAATACAAGATATTATCACATAATAACATAGCAGACTTCCTTTAAGAGACTAATATAACACATCTCGTTTATAGCTTTCTAACAAAAAGCCCATATAAAATACAACCTTCTTAATTTATCCTCCCTCTCATTCTCTGTTCTGTTCCAAACTGCGGCATTCGATGGATCTTTGACTGACTGGACGAGCATAAAACACTGTTTAAAAGTGAAAAAAGACGTGTCTTAAATATTTATCACAAAACATATCATTGGTTTTAAAAGTTATCATAGTGTGATATGCATTCAATGTCCTAGAGGATTGAATGTGCAACACAGTAGCATGATATTTATTAATATTGCCCATAATGGCCAAAGTATGGAAAGTCTGACACAAATAAAGCTTCACATCTTGATTCAGTTACATGTGCTTATACAGCAGTTTTATCCTGCATCCAAGGGAAGTGATAATGTTCTGCATTTATATATGCTTTAGCAATAATCTTTGTTGATGATTAGATGATTTGCATATGTTTTATGTTCTAAATTGTTTGCAATGCTGAGTGACTATCACCTTGTTGGTAGGAAAGACAAGATATCACCATATTCTCTGTCATTTATTACACTTTTGTTATGTGCAACCAGCCAAGGGGGCTAACATTTAATATTGTTAAAATTGGCAACCACCTTCGTACTGAGCCAGAAGAATGACTATATTTTACTCAGAAGATTTAAGAAGTTTAAAATATGCCTTTTTCTGCCCCTTCAAACATGAACATTGATCCCTGGACAATGAAGCAGGCCCATTCCTGGCCTCTTCCAATGCTACTCTTTAATTGGTTGCTAAGTGGTGCGTGATAATGGCCTGAATTGACTTGTCTCCTTCAGGGAGGAAGTGCATCGTTCCAGTTCACTGCACCCCTTTGCTCACTATCAGACTGACTGACAAAAGTAGGGCTCTGCAGTGCTGAACTGCATTGAAATAATATATAATTGGGCCTCCACAAGCTCATACATATAGGAAAAATATACATCACGTGCTTACAACTATTTTAATTAAAGATCAATAATTCAGCAAAACTAGAATGGGTGTTTTTAAGTATGAATTATACAGCAACATACCTTCACAGATTTAAAGTACAAATTCTATAGTAGTGCTGACATTCTTTAATCTTTACTGGAATTACAAATAAACTGTGCTCACTAATAAGTGTGTGCATTTGTGGTGCAACACTCTATGTATCAAAGCACATTTCAATACACTTTAAAATGTTTTGAATATTGCAGGCATCCTGGTAACAGTTGGTTTGAGTAATAGCAACAGAATTAATTATACTTCATTTGCCGTCTTTAACAGTATTGACCAAATTTAAGAACAAATGAGAACTGCTTATCAAGCTTGAAGAAAATAATCCATCAGTGGCACAATTTAAATTCTATGCAGTTCACTTATTAATCAAAGTAGCACTTACTATCCTATCTCCATTTCCCATTAACAGTCATTAAGCATCAGTGCTGATTGAAGCAATTTCTTTTTGGCTCACAACCTCATTTCTCCCAGAATCTTCTCAACAGGAAACAATATTATAGAAAGAGTGAAAAGAAAGAAGAATAGACGGAACATATTTCTTGTTTTTGTCCTTGACATATTTCACAAAAAAAAGAGAAAGCTGCAAAATCTACAGAAGCCGCCACAGTTAGGAGCGGTTAGACAGTGAAGGCTTTGAGCTTGAGTGTTCGATGACCTGATCAGCTGACTGATACAGAAACACCATTCTACTCCCAAATACTGTCAGCTGCGATCCTTCTTTAGGGTAAAAGCACAAAGTCAAGACACTTTCAGGGCTATTAATAACTAGGAAAATGACATGTGAATTGGTTGTGCCCTAAATACTGGAAGGAATGTGCAGAAGAGTGTATAAATAGACAGGCACTGCAAAATCTTCACTTATGTATTGGTATCAGTGTTATGTGTTCCATAAATGATGCACAAGATGTGCACTGCTGCATAAGATGTTACTAATTAGTGACACGGCGACTCTTGTAATTAGTATCTATGTTTGTCCAAACATCGGGTCAGTTGTGGATAATTTATATTCGGATAATATTACTGAACCAACTCGGCCTCAGGCAAAGCACTCTGCTTGGCATTGAATGCCATATATTACTGAGCTGGTAAATCCATCTCTTTCAAATGCCAACACAGAAATGTATTAGATATAAAGTAGCATTTTTACCAATATTAAATATTCCTCAAAAGAATATATATATTAAAACAACTGGGCCATGAATGCAAACAAATGGATGCCCAAGACTCGATCATGAAGGTTGAACCCAGGCCACAAAGCCACCTCAGTGTATTCAATAAAAGTCACTAAGTGCAGGAGGAACTCGGCGGGCCAGGCAGCATCTCTGGAGGGAATGGATAGGCGACGTTTCAGGTCGGGACCCTTTGCAGACTGTCCTAAAGCCTTCATCAGTTTGAAGAAGGGTCCCAACCGGAAAACATCACCTATCCATTCCTTCCAAAGATGCAGCCTGACCCGCTGAGTTCCTCCAGCACTTTGTGTTTTCAAGATTTCAGCATCTGCAGTTCCTTGTATTTAGTTTATTTTATTAATGTCATGTGTACTGAGGCCCAGTGAAAAGCTTTAGCTTACATGCTATCCAGTCAAAGAAAAGACAATACAAGGAATACAATCAAACCATCCACAGTGCACAGATAAAGGGTATAACATTTAGTGCAAGATATAACATTGAAATCTGATGGTCCAATTAAAGATGAATCAAAGGTCTCCAATTAGGTAGATGGGAGGTCAGGACCACACTCCAGACTATGAAAGGCCCGTTCAATTATGTCTCAGTGTATTCAATGCAGCTTTGTGAAAGACACCATAAGCTCTTTGCTTGGCTAGCAGAAATTTACAAAGAAATATTACATGAAAATCAAAAAGACAACAGATGTTGGAAATCTGATGTATAAATATGAAATGCCAGAAAAATTCGGCACCACAGGCAGCATCAAGGGAAAAAGAAGCAATGCTTCATATCTGGGCCCCTTATTCAGAACAGTTGCAGCGATATTATAACATTGTTGGAGTAATTGGACTTGCACTTGGCGATGCATTTTTTGATGGCTAAATAAAAGTAAACAAAATGTCCCTAATTCTATACATATACTATCATGAAATAAGCCTGCAAGGTGATACAGTGATGGAAGGAAATCAGGAGCAGGTAATTTTAATGGTGATATATGATAATATATACTTTTACTTTTTGTGCTCTGGATTCATTCCAGCTCTTGGGAAATTCCTGATAAACATCCCACTACAACAGGCTTGAAAGCTCTGAACTGCCTCGAAAATATACTTTAAAAATTCAACGTATCTTAAAAATAGAAGCAAGACAGAACTAGAATAGTTCAAAATGCATTTAAATTTGTATTCCACTTTCTGCTATTACTAGAAATAGACACAAATTGTAAATAAGATCTGAGATATGATAAAGATCAATTTCCATCTTTTCTACACGACATAGATGGAGGCCATTCAGCCCAACAAATCTATGCATTGTCCATTTCCCCGCTTACTTCTTTGTCAGTGCTGGAATATCCTAAGTCAGTGAATGGTTAATTTAAACAGATAGTATTTCACTTTTAGTTTAGTTCACCTGTCATATGAAGGCTTGGCAGTGGTTTAGAATAACACAACACTGAATTTCACATCAGCAAATTGAAAGAGTGCAGGTTACCGTCAGATATATCCTGCTCTGTATCGGTGGAATGTCACAGTATCTGAAACTCACTCTATCCACTGAATTGTTGGGTAATGTTACAGGAATGGGAACTCCTACTTCCTGGTATTTGCTTGCTAGGAAATAGATGCTCCCAGGTGGCATGGATCAGAATGTATAGTCCATAATAGATTTTTTTAAACTATGAAATTATATTACAGCCTGAATTTCTCCTTGATACTTCGACACTCATTTTTTTTCTGTTGTGGTGTTGACACCCTTTGTAACAGCTTCCATTCTGGCATCATGTGTCAACGTGAAATATGACTGTCAGAAAATACGGAGATAACTGTCACTCAAGTGGATTAAACCTGAGCGATGTAATCATTGCAGGTTTATTTTGGAACAATTTGCAATTGATAACTTTAAGCTTTTTTTTTGCCTAGCATAGTTTATGTTAGGTTAAAAAAAAATCTGACTGATTGTTGTTTTCATCTTGAGCAGCTTGGACTGTTCATGTTAATCACATTTAACCCTGTCTATGGATTGTACAACTTTCTTTTGAAATATCTTTTTGGTGAAAGAGACTGGAAGGACAACTGCACGTTAGCTGTAAAGGCTTTAGACCCCTTTTGATGTTTCTAATGAACCCAGTGTACTCTGAATGTATCAGCCTTAGTTAAACCTGCACTAAAGACGCTACCTTAGAAATGGCTGCAAAGCATTTCATTAATCTGACAAGTTCAGAATATGTTATAAGCGAACAGCTGCAATAAAAAATGCCTTCTGTGACTGACTCCCGGAACGGCGCAGCTTTTGACTTATCTTAAAGGGGCTCATAATCTTATCCATTAAATATAGCCCAAATGATCTGTTACACTTTAAAAATCAGAAATGCTGAGAACCACTTCACTTGACTTATTCTGATTCCACAGTGATTTTTATGTACATTAATTAACATTGTTAATATTAGAGTTCGAATTGGGCTCCTGTTGCTTCCATCAATAGTCACAGTGAAATGTTGGATGTGTAAAAAGCTACTCTCTACATCTCACTTCTTTTTCTGTGGGTTGACGGAACAATGAAATATGATGTGTCCAAATTTGTGCAAGAATGGTTGTGCACATTGCTTTCCACTTCATCTGGTGGTCCTAGTAAAACAAAACATGAGTGTGAGAGATGTGAAAGCAGGAAAGGGGTGCACATTGTTAATTATAATAAAACAGTTGAAGAAATATGCTCCCAATTCTTCACTTACCATGATACATAGCACAAGACTTATTCTGATTTGATTGTGAATTTAACAGAATGTTATCTAGTCAGAAGGTATGTGATACACATTGTTGCCACATCAGGTGGACATTGGAGAAGAGGCAAGTAAGAAGAAGTGAGGTGGACACGAGAGGAAATGTAGGAAAGTTGCCACAGAAGTAGCTAATCCAGTGAATAGAACTGCTTCAACTGGTGTGATTGAGAAACAATGCCCCCTATTGAGCAGGGTCAGTTGAGATGGTGAAATTAGGCATGCCCCAACAGTGACTTTAAATCCAACCAGGCTGGGTGTTGCAATGGCGTCAAATTATGGAAGGTCAAAGAAGAAAGAGATTTTAAAGCAGGACACCAATTTAGGAATTACTAGACTAAGTGGGACCCGTTGGGTCCCTGTCACACGGGAGGCCTGGACCCCCAATGCAATATTCCAACACTCACCCATTCCCCCAATGCAACCTGTCCCCCCAACGCAATATTGCACAACTCACGCATAGCCTCCAACTCCCTACCTCCCCCACTCCCCCTTCCTCTACCCTCTATTCCCCCTCCTCCCCCACTCTCCTCATCTCCCCCACTTTCCCCCTCTCCCTCCCTACCCCTTCCTCTCCCTCAATCCCCTCACTCTACCTCCTCACCTGCCTTAAGATCTTTCCCCCCTCCTCCTCACCTCCCCAGGATCTTTCCCCCCTCCTCCTCACCTCCCCAGGATCTTTCCCCTCCTCCTCCCCTCCTCTAATCCCTCCCTCACCCCTCCCTTCCTCTTTTCCCTACCCTCAGTCACTCCCTCCCTCCATCCATAAAAAGCAGCATCTGCAGTTCCTTCCTTCACAGGTCATTCATTGTTAGCTGTGGTTTAGATCCCGTTGACTTGACAATTGGACCAGTTTGCATCGTGTGTGTGAGAGTTTCAACGACAACCGACAGGCCCGCAGCATTGAGGCCTGTTGGTTGGCCAGGCGGGAGTTAAGCTGGGGTGGCCGCTTCTTACCCGACTGTAGATCAGTGATTCATGTTATGAGTCATACTTTGTAGCTACGCCCACTAGTTTAACAGAGAGCTTCCCTGCCGTTCTCTCTGACTTTTAGAGTAACGTGCTAAGATGAAGTTACCTATGCTGTAATGTTAATAAAGTCTTAATCACAGTGTGTGACTCTGGTTATTCCAACAGCAGAAGAACAACATGGTGTCAGAGTGTACGGACTCATTCCTTGCTTAATTATATTGCTTTTATTTTAGTTTATTGTTTTCTCCGGTAATATTGCAATGGCTCTGCTCTCAGGAAACCAGAGATACTGGTGTTTGATGAGGACTTTGTGGAATGGTGGCACATATTTGAAGAAGATTTCTCAATTTACATTGAAGCGGCTCACCCTACTGCTGCTCCTGCTGTTCACGTCAATTCTTCTTAATCTGGCAGACACGGAAGCTGCCCAACGTGCCAGAAGATTTCACTATGAACCGGCTCGATTTGACCCGGCTGGTGTCCAGATCACTCCTGCTGAGCCTATCCATGACCCGGATTGCCTACTACGCAAATTCCAACAGTTATGTGAGTTACGTACTAACTTGGTCATGGAGAGGCATTTGCTCTTTTCCCAAAGCCAGAAACAGGGAGAACCTGTGGAGATGTATGTCAGTGCCTTGAAGCACATTGCCAATCAATGTGATTTCAGGGATATATGTGATAGCCTTGTCCATGACCGTTTGGTCTATGGTGTCTGCAATGATAAATTACGCGACGAGTTACTGCGGGATGCTGAGCTCACTCTAGAGACTGCTGAAAACCGCTGTTGCATTGCTGAAATGGCTGACGCTCATACAAAAGGTTTAGGACACTCTGTTGGTCATGAAATTAATGTTGCCGGTTTGTCTTATCAAATCTCTCGCCGTTCTCCTCATGTGCCAGATACCTCTATTGTGAGATTAATAGACAATTGCTTTAACTGTGGGGGTTCACATGCTGCTGCTCGTAACCGTTGCCCTGCGTATGTAAAATTATGTCGATTTTGCAACAAAATAAATTATTTCTTCAAATGCTGTCGTTCACGTAGCAACAGATTTCAAACAAGCCAATCTGTTAATTCACTTGGCCATGAAAACCTGCTCTCAGAATGCTCTCAACCAGCTCCCATGGATTTGCAGGCTGCTGGCGAAGATTTCGACTTCGATGTACGTTCCTTGTCTGATTTAATGCATAAACAACTAGACCCCAAGGACGGGTTGCTCGTTAATGGCAAGTACTTTTATCTGAAAGTTGACACAGGCGCCAGATGCAATGTTATCTGTTTAGCTGTGTTTAAAAAGTTACAAAAAACAGAGACTTTCACTCCATCGGCTGCCTCCCTTATCCCATTTGCAGGAGGTCCAGTGCACCATATCGGTCAAGTTGAGTTACGCTGCTGTCTTAACTCACGTGTCCATGACCTGAGTTTCTATGTAGTTCTTGAGAATGTGCCATCTCTACTAGGTGCCAATGCATGTCAAGACATGGGTCTTGTTTCTTTCAGCCCTTCTCTTTGTCATCTGACTACAGGCTGTGATTTTAGCCAACAAATCCTGACACAATATAAGATTTTGTTTGATGATAAGCTGGGCAGGTTGCCTGTTAGGTACACAATTACCATTGACCCTGAGGTGATTCCAGTTGTTCATCCAGCACACAAGATTCCCCATGCTATGCGGGACCATGTTCAAAGTGATCTTAACAGAATGGTGTCTCTAGGTGTGATTGCTCCCGTCGCTGACCCCTTGGATTGGATTTCCACCATGGTCGTGGCAACGAAGAAGAATAAAGATGAAATACGGATTTGTATTAATCCTAAGGACTCAGCCATTAAACGACCTCACCATCCCATGCGCACTGTGGACGAGATTGCAGCGCAGATGGCTGAGGCAACTGTATTCATTGTACTAGATACCAAGAGTTCATTCTGGCAGATTATGCTGGAACACAACTCCTCCAAGTTAACCACTTTCAGCACTCCGTTCGGGCGTTACAGATTTCTTCGCATGCCTTTTGGCATAAGCTCTGCGAGTGAAGTATTTCAACAAGGTATGGAGCAGTTGTTTGCAGGCTATCCATGCTCCATTGAAGTGGATGACATCCTCGTTGCTGGACGAACTGTCGAAGAACACGATGCTAATCTGACAAAGGTCCTGGATCGCGCCAAGAACCCTAAAAAATTCAGGGTAAGTGAGGTGAAATACATAGGCCATGTGTTTACTAAAGACAGCCTAAACACTGATCTGGCGAAAACCAGTGCAATCAACGAGCTCCCAGCGCCCACAGACGTGCTCAGTTTACAGAGATTCCTTGGCATGGTTCACTACTTGAGCAAATTTATTCTGGACTTCAGCTAAATATCAGCCCCGTTGTGCCAGCTTACACACAAAGACAATGCTTGGACCTGGCACGAGCAACAGCAGAGGGCGTTCGACACTTAAGCAGCAGATGTCTTGTGCTCCTACTCTCACTTACTTTGATCCAAAACGACCGGTTACACTGACTTGTTTCGCTTCACAACACGGACTAGGCGCAGCATGTCTTCAAAATGACGGTAGCGGCAATAAGCCTGTTGCCTATGCCTCGCACACTATGACTGACACAGAACAACACTATGCCCAAATTGAGAAAGAGCTGTTGGCGGTTGTTTTCGCCTGCAAGATATTTAACGACTTTATCTTTGGACACACGGTCACGATTGAAACCGACCACCAGCCTCTGATCAGCATCTTTAACAAACCGATTCATGCCTCTCCAGCGCGCCTACAGCAGATGCTGCTACAACCTATATGACATTGTTCTGACCTACAAACGTGGTTAGGATATGCATCTGGCCGACACTCTCTGGCGTGCACCCCAGAAGACCTGCGAGGGTCCGCCCTCGCCAGATGATGACTTTGTCGTAATGACTGTGTCCTTTGTTCCCTCGTCCTGTATGGAGGATTTGATTCCCCACATTGCTGCTGACAGTACTTTACGGTCGCTTGCCTCCATCATTAAGCGCGGTTGGCCAGACAAACACTACAACGTTCCGCTGCATGTCCGGCCTTTCTTTGCCGTCCGTGAGGAGCTAGTGCTGCAGGATGGCATTATTTTAAAAGGACACAAGGCTGTGGTTCCTGCTTTGCTGCGCAGCAAGTATTTTAACGCTGTCCATGCAGGGCACCCAGGCGCTGAAGCTACTGTCCTACGGGCAAGAAGCATGTTTTACTGGCCTGGCGTGGCCGAATACATCACCGAGAATGTGGCGTCCTGTGCAGTGTGCAACAGCTTGGCATCTCATCAACAAAAGCAACCACTTCTTTCACATCCGGTTCCTGCATTCCCGTGGTCTACAGTGGCAACTGACATATTTGATTGGCATGGCAAGCAGTACCTGGTACTCATCGATTCATATTCAGGATGGTTTGACATTGATTTCCTTAGCAGCCCCACTTCTCGCGGGGTGGTATCGAAGCTTGCACACCATTTTTCAGTCCTCGGAGCTCCGGGCATACTGTTATCTGATAACGGCAGTCAATTTACCAGCCAACACTTCAAGGAATTTGCTGCACGCTGGAATTTTCGCCACATCACCAGCAGCCCTGAATATCCACAGTCGAATGAACTTGCTGAGTGGGCTTTCAAGAGTGCCAAACAGCTCATGGAACGTTCGTTCAGAGCTAATTTCAACATGTTCCTGGATCTACTCAACTTACGCGACATCTCCCGCAACATCTCCCACGACCCCATTTTGGGTTCACCTGCTCAACGTTTATTGTCAAGGCAAACCAGAGCCACGGTGCCTGTGGCGGATCAGGCATTGATCCCACAGGTGGTTCCACTATCGGAAGTCCAGTTCAGGTTGCAACAAAAGCGTGACATTCAAAAACAGTGGTATGACAAAACAAGGCGATGCCTTGCCCGGGTCACCGCGCTGGAGCTCCGGTGAGCTGAAGTTCGCTGAGGAAAACATCGCGGAGCTGCGGGACTGTGGAGCGGCCAGCTGCGGCGCTGAACTTTACACCGGGAGCCTGGGATCTCTAGATGAGATCGCCAGTTGTGGAGCTCCAACCGGCGCGGCCTTGTTGGCTTCGGAAGCCGCGGCCTCCAGTACGGAAGCGGCCGTTCCAGGGTTCCCAAGCTGCTGAGAGGACTCTCCCGACGCCGGAGCAACATCACCCGGCGAGAACGGCCTGGAACATCGGGCCTCCGTAGAGGCAACTGTGGAGGCCTCAATAGGCCCGACTATGGATGAACTGGGGTTGGGGACTGGACTTTGTGCCTTCCCTCATAATGGGAACCATTGTGGGGGGATATTCTTTATGTTTAAAACTCTTATTAATGTTATGTCTGTATTCCTTCTTTATGTGCTGCAAAATGGCAAGAAGCATTTCACTTCACTACACCTAGGTGTATGTGAATGTGACCAATAAAATACCTTTGACCTTTGACCTTTGACAAGTAGGCTGCTACCACCATTAACCAAGGGGCAGGTGGTTCGTTTGCAGACTGACAAAGGTCATGACCGTATCGGTGTAATATCAGGAACTGCTTCTGAGCCACGCTCATATCTGGTCAGTGCCGATGGCGGCACATACAGGCGTACTATCCCGACCGTACAAGTGTACTGCCGTCCGTGTCCAGCGGCATTGATCCGCCTACACCAGCACAACAACCAACTTCTGCAACGGCTGCTTTGCCAGTGGCGACGCCCCCTCCACCTGCATCACAGTCTCCTGTTTCATCACCGGGAATGCTGGTTCAGTCTCCCTCACCTGTGAAGCCACCGGCTCTGTCCCCGGTGGGGAAAAACGGAGATCTTTTTTATCGCACACGTGCTGGTCGTGTTTCCTCCAGCTTATTATCAATTGCTATGCATGCCTTATTTAGTCAATGGTTTTGTACTGACATTTAATTCTTCAAGAGGGAGGATGTAGATCAGTGTCACTCATGTTGTGAGTCATACTTTGTAGCTACGCCCACTAGTTTAACAGAAAGCCTCTCCGCCTTTCTCTCTCACTTTTAGAGTAACGTGCTAAGATGAAGTTACCTATGCTGTAATGTTAATAAAGTCTTTGGATCTTAATCACGGTGTGTGACTTTGGTTATTCCTACAGCAGAAGCACAACACCGATATATCATGTCGGATCTGCCATCTCCTCTGGCAGATCCGACATGCTGCCAGAGGAGATGATGGAATCAGATACAATTGTAAAGTTGCAACAGTATGTCCCAGTTTTAATATTTTGTCACCTTAACTATAAAGGCACATGCCTTCTTCACCAACCCATCTACCTGCGTTGTCTCTTACAGGGAACAAAGGACTTGAACTCTAAGGTTGTCTTGTTCATTAACATTCCTGGGTGCTCTACCATTTACTTTGTATACCTACCCTTGTTTGACCTTCCAGAATGCATCAGCGAACCATTAGATTTTATCTGCCAATGCTCCGCCCAACTTTCCAACTAATCTATATCCTGCTGCAGCCTGAGACAACATTCCTCACTATCCACAACGCCAACAACTTCTGCATCATCTGCAAACCTACTGATCATACCTCCGACATTCACATGCAACTCACTGATATATTTCAAAAACAACAAAGGCTCCCAGCACCAGTGTGAAATATACCACTGGTCACAGACTTCCACAAATTTACTTAACCTCATCCCTAACATAGATACAAATGATGGTTGTGGAAATTCAAAAGTAGTATTGAAAGGTTTTTATTAGTCACATTCACATACACTGAGGTGTAATGAAGTGAAATACTTTTTGCCATTTTGCAGCACACAAAAAAAGAATACAGACATAACACCAATGAGTCTTAAACACAAATGGCTCCCACCATGAGGAAAGGCACAAAGTCCAGTCCCCAACCCCAGTTCACCCAAATTAGAGTGCTACCTGTCAGTTGCTGCTCATCTTCAGAGATTGACCTCGGTCTGTTTGAAGTAATGATATTTCTTGACCATCCTTCTTTTCAAGACAGCATCAATGAGTTATTGTCCGCCTCTTAGAGAAGAAGATTGTGAATTAGGTAGAATTGTCTCCAGGAGGCAATTCCTGGATAACCACTATGAAATGTAGTGGTATTGCTTTGTGAAGATGGAGAAGTAGATTTTAAGGCTATCAGTGCAAATAATGGCAACCAGAAGAAACCAGAAGAAATGTCCCCATTCTGCATGAGTTCCAGATGTCACTTCCTTTAACAGAAGGGCAGTGCCAGGAGATAGCTGTGAATCTTAACTTTGGGCCAGATATATATACTCTGGATATGGTGATGTGGACAGGATGTTTTCACCAGTGGGATAGTCTAGGACCAGACATCAGAGCCTCAGAATTAAAGGATGTTCCTTTAAGAAGGAGATGAGGAGGAATTTATTTAGTCGGAGGGTGGTGAATCTGTGGAATTCATTGCCACAGAAGGCTGTGGAGGCCGTCAATGGATATTTTTAAGACAGAGAGATAGATTCTTAATTAGTGAGGGTGTCAGTGGTTATGGGGAGAAGGCAGGAGAATGGGGTTAGAAGGGAGAGATAGATCAGCCATGATTGAATGTCAGAGTTGATTTGATGGGCTGAATGACCTAATTCTGCTCCTATCACATGAACTTATAAACATGAACTATACTGGTGCCCAGGGATGAAAAGGCAGAGTGGTTGACGTCTTTTGTCCTGACCAGGAATTGCCCTTCTTGCAGGACTGGAAAACTGATGGCAATCATTGGAAACATTAATTGTCTTCAGACCAAAAAGTACGGAGAGTTTCTAGTAAACAGACCTGGCACCTTGAGCCATTTCCTCTAAGACATCCTGTTGAAGTTGAGCCTCATTAATATACGCCTTTGCATCACTGTTTGGCTTTCCATGTTGTATACTCCAGCAGCAGGCACTCATGAAAAAATAGCACCAAGGTAAAAGTAGGTTGTTCAACACAACCTGCAGCTCCTTTAATGGATGTGCAAATGAATGATTCAGAAAAGTTTGTTAGGTTTGAGTTTTGTGAAGCGGTGGCATGGTGTTCTTCCTGTCAATAGTGGCAATCCTGCACAGTTCAGTGTATAGAATTATGTGATCATCATAAATTAGATCAGCATAGAATTATGTGATGGCACAACAACAAGAAGAAAGCAGATCCAATAATCACAAGAAAAACTAAAAGAAGGTTTGGAATCTGGTTATTTAAACAATAATCATACTGAAGTTCAATACATTGATATATTAAAAAACCCCATTTAAATCCTTGCTTTAAAAAGCAAATGTGTGTAATGGTTTGCTGAATGGATATCAACTGCAACCTGCAGAGAAAACACAATCCTGCCAGCTGAGGGGAAATTTTAATTTTGGTGAACCGCTGCCCATTTACAATATTATTTCATTCAGAATGTTTGGTACCCTGCCCCCCCGTAAACACTCTCTGTCATTAGGGGCCTGTGAATAACAGTTCGGATATTAATAATTTATAACCATGAAACTGACTGTCACTTGCAGAGTAAAACCATTAACGGTTGGAAGTGTTCAGCAGGTTTGCAGCAAGAATGGAGAGAGAGGTTTCTGCTGAGCATTTCCTGTTTATGTTTCATATTTCCAGCATTTGCTGTTTTCTAAGCAACTTGTTCCCATGCATTGAAATGCAAGAATTCCATGTCCAATGTGAGCCCTTCCCTGCTCCTCCGAGGGTTATCTTGTTTTCTGGTCTTTTCTGGTGAATTCTGTAATTTGATGAGAACAAGGAATTACTGAACTATTTTTTCTTCATATGTATTTACTGAACATGTGAGGTCCAATAGGAGTTTGAAAGGCAAGCTGAGCTATCATTATTGCTCAGAATACTTTCTGGTCCAAAAAATGCTAACATTTTATATTTGCAGATTAATGCTTAGGATAAATATTTCAAAGTAAAATATATTTCACCAGACTGATTCCTTTCATGGTAGGAGTAATGTGTGAAGAAAAACTGGGTTGAATGTATAGAATTTAGAAGAATGAGTGGGGATCTCAGGGAAAGCTAAAAAGTGCTAATAGAATTGGACAGATTAAATACAAGCAGGATGTTTTGAATGGTGAGAGACTGGGGGATGCAGTGAAAGATTAATGAGACGAGGAGAAATTTCTTCATCTCGAGTGCACTGGACCCATGGAATTTACTACCACAGAAACAGTTGAAGCCAAATCATTAAATATAATCAAGAAGGAGTTAGATACAACTCTTTGGGCTTAAGGGAACAATGGTATGGGAGAAAGCAGGAGCATGCTGAATTTGAAAGGTGGAGTAGGCTTGATGGGCTGAATGGCCCACTGTTGCTCTTAAATTTGAGGCTATATAACTATATATTTCAAGCTTGTGTATTAGTTGTTGTCACCTTCCTCTTGTCTGTATATTCACATGTTTAGAATGTTTTCTACCAAATATTTAAATTTGAGCTGAACTCTCCTTGTTGGTATCAGCCCACCCCACCTGCATTGCTTGGTCTCATACTCCATTTCTTTCCCATCATATTCCATCATCTGCAGCCCCTGATTACCTTCACAAATCACATCCAAGACTCCAGTTATCTTAACCTGACTCCATCCACCAATCTACCCCTCCTCCCTGGATCCACCCAGCATGTGTCAGCTCTTGCTGGAAACCATCACCTCTTTACACTGGCCATCTCCCCATCTCTTTTACAGACTTACAGTCCTGAGGATGGATCTTGTGCCGCTTCGATGGCAGCCTCGCCTACAGTCTGTCTGTCCTTTTCGTCTTTTTTTTGTTATTTTTATTGTGTTTAAAAAGTTTGTGTTAATGTCCTCCGGTTTGTTTTATGTGGGGGGTGGGCGGGGGTTGGAGGAAACTTTTTTTCAATCTCTTACCTTGCCGGAGATGCAATTGTTTTCTGGGTTGTATCTCCGGCCTAACATCGTGGAGTTGGAGGACTTGCTCGGGACTAATTTGAGCCCCACCACGAGGCGTAGACTTACCATCGGAGCAGATTCCTTGCCTGGGATCGACGCTCCAATCGCGGCCGGTGGACTTTAGCATCAAGGGCTCGCAGTCTTTGGTTGGGACCGAGTCGGGAGGCTCCAATGACGCAGAAGATTTGACAAGCCCCAACCCGAGGTAGATCGCCCGGCGCAGGGGAGCTGAGATTCCCCCCTGATGCTGGAGCTTGATTGCCCCGTCGGGGAGGCCCGCCGCCGGCTATGGGAGAAAGATCTTCCCCTCAACGGAAGGTTAGCGGCCCACGACCGCTGGAGGACAAAGAAGGGAGGAGATTGAACTTTTTTTGCCTTTCATCACAGTGAGGAATTTGTAGGATTCACTGTGGTGGATGTTGATGTTAAAATGTATTTTGTGTGTTCTGTTGCTTTTTATTAGTATGGCTGTATGGCAAATCAAATTCCTCGTATGTTGCAAAACATATTTGGCTAATAAAGTATGACTATGACTTGAAACATCAACTGTCCATTTCCCTGCACAGATGCAGACTGGCCCGCTGAGTTTCCCCAGCAGTTTGTTTCTTGGTATAATGAAAGCACCTGCCAAAATCTAAAATCAGCCTTGATTCAATGTCTGGCATTTGCTTTTCATTTATATCTTTTGAAATATGAGTATGCTAACCTATGATGAGCGTTTGTCAGCACGGGGCCTGTACTAGCTGGAGTTTAGAAGAATGAGTGGGTACTTAATTGAAACATACAGAATGGTGAAAGGATTGGATAGAGTGGATGTGGAGAGGATGTTTCCACTAGTGGAATAGTCTAAGACTAGAGGTTATAGCCTCAGAATTAAGGGACGTTCTTTTAGGAAGGAGATGAGGAGAAATTTCTTTATCAAAGGGTGGTGAATCTGTGGATTTATTTTGCCACAGATTGCTGTAGAGGCCAAGTCAGTGGATATTTGTAAAGCAGAGATAGATAGATTCTTGATTAGAAACATAGAAAATAGGTGCAGGAGTAGGCCATTCGGCCCTTCGAGCATGCACCGCCATTCAATATGATCATGGCTGATCATCCAACTCAGATTAGTACAGGTGTCAGAGGTTATGGGGTGAAAACAAAAGAATGTGGTTAGGAGGGAGAGATATATTAGCCATGATTGAATGGTGAAGTAGGCTTGATGGGCCAAATGGCATAATTCTACTCCTATCACTTATGATCTTATCACCTTTTATTGTTTTGAAGCTTTCATTGCTCCTGATGACCTACTTGTGCTATTATCTTCCAGTTGTTTATGACTCTCTTGAATGTGGCCTTTTCATGGCTTACACAATCTTTCTATTCATTTCTTTGTTCTTTGTATCATTCCTAGGACCTGTACAACTTTATAAAATGTTATATGTTCCACCTTTTTAGCTTTGTACTGTGTGTTACCTCATTAGTCATCCTTGGTTTAAAAAAAAAATCTGGTAACAATAGCTCTTGCACCTGAGGGATGTAAACTGTATTGCATTGCTCGTTTCTGTACACTTCCCACTGATCTTCTGTCATTTTATCCATTAGCAGATTTGTCTGGTTTACATTGGAGAGTTTCTGTCTCGTCACATTTTAAGTCAGCCTTGTCCAAATCTAGAAACCTAAATGCTACTTCATGTAAGAAATAGGAACAGAGTAGGTCACACAGCCTCTCGAGCCTGCTCTACTATTCAAACAATTCATGGCCAGATCTGAGCTTGTCCTCAATTCCACTTTCCTGCCTGGTCCCATTATCCTTCATCTCCCAAACCTTAACATTTCTATAATTTGGATAATTTAATCAATATATCTGTAATGAACCAGACCCCGACCCCACAACTCTATGAAATAGAAATATTAAAACATTTATAATACCTTGTGAAATTAAATTTCTCTTCACCTAGGGGGCGCTGCACTGGCAGCAGCCTCTACCTACAGCCTGTCTGTTATTTCTATCTTTTTTATTATTTTTAGTTAGTCTAAAGTCTTGTGTTGGGGGAAACTTTAACTTTTCTATGTGGGGGAGGGGGGCAGGGTAAGGGGGAAACCGTTTCCCAGTCTCTTCCTGGCGGGGACGCGACTATTTCTCCGAGTCGCGTCATCGTCCCCCACCTCGCGGCCTACCAGTTGGATCGGAGCGGCCTTTCCTGCCGGGGACCGGGAACTGGACCGGGGCTGCTACAGCAGCGGCGCAGCGCTGGAGTCACCGCGGAGCGGGCGATGCCTACCCGGGTCGCCGTTTGGAGCTCCGAAGCGTTGAGCCGCTGCTCCAACATCGTGGAGCTCTGGTGCGGAGAGCTTCCAACGCGGGCGGCGCTGAACAACATCGTGGAGTCCTGGGGCGCCTTGCAGAGGGCCGCCAGCAGCAGTCTCCACCCGGCGCGGCCTGCGGACTTTGGAAGCCGCCGACTCCGGTAGGAGGGGGCCGACTCTGTGTCCACGCCGATGAGGACGTCCCGCAGCCCCGACGTCGGACTTACAACACCCCAGCGAGCGGTCCTGAACATCGGGCCGCCCGTAGCTGCAACTGCGGAGGGCACGGGGAGGCCCTGACCACGGGGAACAATGGAGGAAGAGACTGATTTTGGTGCCTTCCCACACAGTGGGAAACTTTGATTCTGCTGTGTGGGGATGTTTTATGGTAAACCCTATAGTGTGTTGTGTCCCTTATTTTTATTGTATGGCTGTATGGGAATTACATTTCACTGTGACATCTGGCACATGTGATGAATAAATCTATCTTGTATCTTGTATCTTGTATCTTCTAAAATGGGTGACCTTGTTTCCTGAGACCATATACCCTTGTTCTAGATTCCCCATCAAAGAAAACCTCCTCTCAGCATTTTACATATTTTAAATAGAACGTTCCCATTCCTTTAAATTCCAAACTAATCTGTATAACACAATCTGAACATCGCTAATCATTTCTTCCACAGATATTGCCCGACCTACTGAGTTACTCCAGCATTTTGTGTTTTGCTCAAGATACCAGCATCTGCAATCCCTTGTATCTGCCTAATGCAATCCCTTCATTTCTAAAGTTAAACTTCTCATCACTATTCATGAAGGCAAACGTATACAAACTCCTACATTAACAAACTGTCGTCCAAACAAGAAATTCTTTCCCTTTCCTTGAACCTTTCAAATTATTTCCCATCACTCCCACAGCCATAAGTCTAAGTTACAGCCAGTGTTTCCTGGGCCAGTGACCTTGGTCTCTCTGTGCATTTTGAAATGGTTAAACATGATGTTCTCACCCATCCTCTCTCCGTGAGTAGCCCTGTGAGACTGTTATCGCTTGTTTCAACTTTCATCAGAGCCAGTAAATCTCCAACTTTGACTTGACTTCTCTCCTACACCATCTTTTCAGGGTTCACCCTCGCCTAATTGTCACCTCCTAATCAGGCACTGATGTAATTGCAGAAACAGGATTCTCTCCACATTTCTCCCGTGTTGAAAAGGGGGGACAAAAAAAAGTTTTGCATTTACGCAAGTCGGGTTTATGACCTTAGGATGTCGATAAATGCTTTACATTTGTTTCAAGCAATCTTGAATTATAGTCACTTTTGTGACTCAGGACGGACAACACTTAATTTGTGAATGGAGTAATGTGATGATAATCAGCTTGAAGGATGCAGTTTGAAGAATAAATGCTGCCAAGACACAAAACATACAACACAAAATCATGTATTAAGCTTTATTAAAAATAACCTGATATTTCACAGTTATACATGATTAATTTTCTATAATTATTGATATAATAATAGCAATCCATGTTTTCCAAGATCTCCCAATGAATCTTTACTGTTGGAGGATGCTATTTTAATTTGGGTCAGGTTGGTAAAGACACTTTGTTCAACGATGTACAGCGTAGGTTCACGAGGTTATTTCCCGGGATGGCAGGACTGTCATATGATGAAAGAATGCAGCAACAGGGCTTGTATTGACTGGAAGTTAGTAGGATGAGAGGTTTCTTATAGAAACATATAAAATTATTAAGAGATTGGGCACGCTGGATGCAGGAAACATGTTCCCGATGTTGGGGGAGTCCAGAACAAAGGACCACAGTTGAAGAATAAGTGGTGGGTCATTTAAAACTGAGATGACAAAATACTTTTTCACACAGAATTGTGAATTTGTGCAATTCTCTGCCTCAGAAGGCAGTGGAGACCGATTCACTGGATGCATTCAAAAGAGAGTGAGATAGAGCTCTTAGGGCTAGCAGAATCAAGAGGTATAGGGAGAAGGCAGTAACGGGGTACTGATTGTAGATGATCAGCCATGGTCCCATTAAATGGTGGTGCTGGCTTGAAGGGCCATATGGCCTACTCCTGCACCTATTGTCTATGTATCTATCTATGTATCGATGTAAAAGCTATTATATAGTTATTTATTGCAGATGGAACTTTGATCACTACCCTTCTACCTGATAACGTATTCCAGACTTTGAGTGTAACATTGGACCCTGCGAATGTTTTGAGTTATAGCCATGAAATCGTAACAATTCCTTCATTTTGCAGATTAGTGCAAAGTGTATCCTCTCATGGTTCTGTGACCACATTGACAATAGGTGGGACCTTGGCACCTGAAATGTTCACACGTAGTTCAGGTTCATGGGTAAACGTCCCTTTTTCTTGTCTATTGCTTACACGGCTCAGTTCCCTCATTATCCAATGAGTAGTGGATGAGTACCTCTTAATGATGCTGCTTCCCCGACACCGTATTACCCATTATACTTTGTAACTCACATTTAATAATTCTCTAATTATACCAGAGTTTTTAAATGGACCTTTGTATCTCAACACATATTGCAATCTGCTGATGTGCTCAAATCTGTTCAAAATACTCTTTTTTTCCCCCCTTAACAATGAAACTTGAAATTTAAAAATATTTAAAACGCATTGGGTAATTTGTTCTCTTCTTTTCCGTTCTATCATGTGCATAGCTCAAGGCGTTTACTTAATGCTTGAAGATGGACTGTAAAAGCTATTAAATATAAATATAGTTATTTATTGCAGATGGAACTTTGATCAATACCCTTCTCCCTGATCATCTATCCCAGGCTTTTAATTTGGTCTAACTGTAAACTCAGTGAATGCTTTAAGTTATAGCCATCAAATCGTTACAGATCGTTTTGATTCAGAAAAGGGCAATGAAGTGAAGAGAAGGAAGAGCAGTGTTGATGGAAATAGTGACTGTATGAACCTCTGGATGTGGATTTACATTGTGATTTTTGACTTTGAAAGATGAGCCCCCTCTAATAAAAATAGAAAATGCTGGAAATACTCAGAAGGCCAGACAGCATTTCTCGTGCAAAAATGAGTGGTTCTTTCAGAATAATGACCTTTCATCAGAACTGCAAGAACTGCAAATACAAATTGGAAAGGCTGGTTATCTGAAATTATTGAATTCAATGTTAAGCTCTGTGGGCTTTAATGTGCCAGGTTGCAAGATGAGGTGCTGTCCCCTGAGCTCACATTAGGCTGCTTGGAAGAATGTCAGGGTCTGGAGACAGATTGCACAGATTAGGACCTGGGATGGAGGATTAACACAAACAACAATTGGGAATTTAGGTTCACTTTTGCCCAAAATGTCAAAGGTCAACTCTCTCACTGTTTTTCTCTTCCATAGATACTGTCTAACCTGGTGAGTATTTACAACAAAGATAGACACAAAGTGCTGGAATAACTCAGCGGGTCAGGCAGCATCTCTGGAGAAAAGGAATAAGTGAAGTTTTGGTTTATTTTCTCCAGAGATGCTGCCTGACCCGCTGAGTTACTCTAGCATTGGGGGTCATGACAGAGGCCTCCTCGTGGCGATCCCCGGAAATGATGACACAATGCACCCTGTGATGCTTCGGGCGACCAATTCTGCCAACATGCCAACGATGATGGAAGCTAACAGCGAGCTATGTGTCGTCTGACACTTGAGCGAACAAACTCCAGCATTTTGTGTCCATCTTTGCTGCCAAGCAGCATCTGCAGTTCCTTGGTAGACAAAAGTGCTGGAGAAACTCAGCGGGTGCAGCAGCATCTATGGAGCGAAGGAAATAGGCAACGTTTCAGGCCGAAACCCTTCTTCAGACCCTTCTTCTTCTTCAAACTTCTTCTGCCTATTTCCTTCGCTCCATAGATGCTGCCGCACCCGCTGAGTTTCTCCAGCACTTTTGTCTACCTTCGATTTTCCAGCATCTGCAGTTCCTTCTTGAACATCTGCAGTTCCTTTCTACACATTTAGTATTTACAGCATCCTTTTTTACTTCAGACATATTTAGACATTCAGTATCTGCAGTCTTTTGCTCCTCCAATATTCAGCAATTCACATTCAGAATATTTTCTTTCCTTTTTCATTCATCTCCCTCTATTAACATCTCCTCCAGAGAAGTCGGTTGAAATGGTGAGCATAATGTCTAACATGGATGGGCTGGGCTGAATGAGCCCATTTCCATATGGTGCAATTATATATTTAACAAGAAGATAGACACAAAAAGCTGGAGTAACTCACTGGGACAGGCAGCATCTCTGGAGAGAAAGAATGGGTGACGTTTTGGGTCGAGACCCTCCTTCAGACTGGTTATGGATAAGGGAAACGAGAGATATAGACGGTGATGTGGAGAGATAAAGACAAGCCTTCATGACTATCTGGTAGCGGGCAGCACCATTACTTGTACCATTCTCTCTCTCTTTCTATGGACCCTATAACGCCCACCTCCTTTTCAATGTTGCTCATGTTTGTTTTCTGATTGATGAAACAACACAATTTCTCCTTTCACACATGCTGTCTGACATGATATTTTCATATTTTTTCTGTTTTATTTCAAAATTCTAGCAACCGTTTTTTTCCCTTTGAATTACTAGATTTTAATGCCCCGACTGATTGCAGAAGTATTAGTGCAATTGTGAATGGTATGTTGTCACAAGTGCAAAATAAACCAATCATCTTTTGCCAATGATCAGCCAATGCGTTTAAAAATTATATGTCTGAATTTGAATTTTGTTGGAATAATCTTCTGATGAATTGAGCTTGTGCAGTACTAAAATGTTCAATTTGTTGTTAGTCGCCTTCTAATGGTGACTAGAAACAAATCATTGATGTGATTTAAAAAAAAGAAGTAAAAATCAATACGCTTTAGTTCCAAAGGGAAAGAACAGGTCTGGGATTGACTTTGCAGCATGCTCACATATTTATGCATCAGAAGGCAGTTGGAAACTAATTATCGTCAATCAAGTGCAAGTCTTTTGTGCTGATGAACAAAGTGTAGGTTGCGTGCAGTTGTCCGGAAGCCAGCATTAAAGGTAACAGTAATACGCTGGCATTCTGCAGATAAAGTATGGAGATTGTCACTCACCTTCCAGAGCTAACATTAAAATATCAGGCAATGTTCCATTAGGCAAGGCAGCTGTCGGCTGAAGTTTTAAAATTATAATGCTTGTGTAGCATGCCAGTTACACACCAATTAGCAGCAACATGCATCTCATTGGAGAGGTTGTCTCTAGCTTGTTGGCCATATTCCACACTTCAACATTTGGGGTTAAGAGATCAAATGCGACCCAACACCAGTGCAAGGCTGCTTCATTATTTAAGGGTTTGGAAGATGATTTATTTGAGAGCCACCTCCTTTGCAAGTGGCAACTATACTTCAAACTCCTGGTTTAACAAACAGGTCAAAGGCTTGCAATATTGCCCTCATTTTCCACAGCTTGCATTTATCACAATTCCAAAATCTCACGACCATATTAATTTACACTAGCCTCTCAATTGGATGTTCACATCCCAGTCACCAAAGTTAATCATTTAATCATCACTCGGTGTGTTCACTTTGTATTCAGTCAAAACATATTTCCAGCACAGTTCATTAATAAAATTGAAACAAACTTATTTATTACAATTTAATAATTTTCTAAATATTTTCATGTTGTAATTAATAATTATAGTTGGTTTTACTAATATTTAATCACTCTCACAGACAATTATAGCAGGCATTGTAAGGCAGAGTAGAAAATTTGTAATTCTGATAAGTAATTAAATTGTTATTAGGTCTTTGGAATAAACAGAATATATAACTAGAGATTTGTTCTAATATGACGTTATTTATTTTTAAAGTATTTGTTAGTTCTGTAGAATGCAGTTATATAGATAGAGTGTCAATGCCACATGAGATCCAGCAACAATTGTATTGCAGATTCTGATTCCAATTCATGTTTTTTTGCCATATATACTCAGATGCAATGAAATTCCTTGTTCACATGAATCTCATAGATTCAACAATATACATATATTAATGAAACTGCAGCAATAAGTAGAATGGCAAGTGCAAAACAACAGTGGTGCAAAATTGTAGTGCAGTCTGAATAGTACAAAAAATTTGTTAAATTACAATATCAGAATAACCGAATGAAACCGTGTTAAGAGTGAGAGTATGTGGCAGCGTCTTTGGGAAGTGGGATTGAAAGAGGTATTGATTCAAGAGTCTGATAGCAATGGGGAAGAAGCTGCTCTTGCCCGAGCATTCTACCAGAAGGTAGAAGATTGAAAGGGAATTGTCGGGGTGGCATTGACCATACTTCCAACCTCCCTTGTGGCAAAACACCATGAAAATGAACTGGACAGAAGGAAGTGACAAAATGTGATGGACTGGGCAGTGTTCACCACTTTCTGCAGGTAAAGGGGGTCAAGGGCAGAGCAGGGGGGAAGCTGCTGTGCCGGCCCCTGCTCAGCCGCCAGAGACAAGGAGGATGGAACCAGTGACGTGCGGGCAAGGAGCGAGGCTGGTAGGAGAGAAAAGGGAACCGGGGCCTGGCTACCGCGCTCTCATGGTCGGCTGCGGGAAGCACCCTGGGGAACAAAGGACAGGCGGGGAGAGCGACGTGGCATGCAAGCAACTGTCTGGGTCTTGCCTGGTACAGGAACCGCTCATAAGAACTAGAGCGTGAGCTTTGAACGTGGCACCAAAACTCGGCACCTGCTGCATACGGTTAAGGAGATTATTCCTGTACACTGCTAATTGGGGGTATGGTGATACTCTACTGGACTGTTTGGAAGGAAAAGATCCAGTCAGGATAGTTTCTATTGTAGCGGCGCCTGCTAGCGCACGCAGATATCGAACCCGGCTTTCGGAAGCCGCGGTCACGTGACTCGGGAGGGGCTGTTGTTTTCGCGCGGTTTTTCCCTTGCGTGCGTTAGTTCAGCGCTGACCACTGTTGTGGGCAGACGTGTCTGATAAGCCTGTATGCTGGATATTTGATTTTCGAATAAAGATCTGTTGGAAACTCTAGTAGTCGTTTCTCAGACCACTAAACTATAGTACTTCTGCAGATGTTCGAGAAACCTTTGTGGACATGCCAAATCTTCTCTGATGCTTGAGAGAGTAAATACGTGTTAGTTTGAGTTTAGTTTATTATCACGTGTATCGAGGTGCAATGAAAAGCTTTTGTTCCCTGCCAACCATTAGAGTAGCATGGTGGCACAACAGAAAAGTTGCTGCCTTACAGTAAAAGAGACCCAGGTTCAATCCTGACTACCGGTGCTGTCTGTACTGAGTTTGTACATTCTCCCTGTGTCTGGTATTGTGCTAATTGATATTGTGCTTGGCCACGCAGACAGGATGTACAGTAGTAGAATAAGGGTAAAAAAGGAGTAGAGCAAGGGACTGAGGGCAACACTGATGGTTTGAGGGTCACTGACCCAACTCAGGTCTGCCAGTCAGGGAGTCCAGAAACTAGTTGCAGATGGAGGAGAGCTTATTCATAGTGATGAAGGGTGAGCTGTAGTGAATGAATAGCATCCTGACCTAGATGTTCTTATTGATCCAGAGCTGAATGTAGATAGACTCTAATTGTCTTTGTCAGAATGCAGTTGTCCACACATTTCATGATAAAAATGTTACCGACAATGGTATACTCATTCAGGCTGGATGAAGCAGGACAAAGGAGATAGACAGACAAAATAGCAGGACAGGCAAAGGAGAGTCAGTAGATGTTGTTTATTTAGATTTTCAGAAAGCCTTTGATAAGTTGCCACACTTGAGGCTGCTCAGGAAGATGAAAGGGCCGATACTGGCATGGATAGCACGTTGGCTGGATGGCAGGGGTCGGTGCAGGGGCCTCTGCTCTTCATGTTGTATATTGATGATTTGGACGAGGGGATTGAAGGCTTTGTGGCCAAGTTTTCGGATGAAACGAAAATATGTGGAAGGGCAGGTAGTGTAATGGAAGCAGTGACTCTGCAGAAGGACTTGGACAGGTTGGGAGAGCGGGCAGAAAAGTGGCAGATGGAATATAGTGTAGCAAAGTGTGGAGTCAGGCATTTTGGTAGTAGGAATAAAGGGGTAGACTATTTTCTAAATGGGGAGAGAATCCAGAAATCGGAGGTGCAAAGGGACTTGGGAGTGCTGGTGCAGGATAGCCAAAAGGTTCATCTGCAAGTCGAATCGGTAGTAAAGAAAGCAAACTCAATGCTAGCATTTGTTTCACGAGGGCTTGTATACAAAAACAGGAATGTAATGCTGAGGCTCTATAAGGTGCTGGTAAAGCTGCATTTGGAATATTGTGAGCAGTTTTGGGCACCATATCTGAGGAAGGATGTGCTAGCTCTGGAGAGGGTCCAGAGGAGATTTATAAGAATGATCCCAGAAATGAGTAGGTTAACCTATGATGAGCATTTGTCCGCACTGAGCCTGTACTTGCTGGAATTTAGAAGAATAAGCGGGGACCTCTGAAACATACTGAATAGTGAAAGGCTTGGATAGAGTGGATGTGGAGAGGCTGTTTCCACTAGTGGGAAAGTCTAGGACTAGAGGTCAAAGCCTCAGAATTAAAGGACGTTCTTTTAGGAAGGAGATGATGAGAAATGTATTTATTCAGAGGGTGTGAATCAGAGGGTGGTAAATCTTCAGTCTTTGTAGGCCGATGGGAGCAATACTAACAGATGATCAGACTGATTGTAATGAGGGGGGGGGGGGGGGGGGTTGGACGGGACGGAGTGATAGGTGTAATCACATTGATCAAGAGTATTCACACCCTGCATGGGTTAGGGGATATGCTGATGGTATTAGGGGAAAACATTTCTGAGGTTAGCCTGATTGAAGTCACCTGTGATGATGGGTTTGCTGTCTTTTGAGAGTTGACAGCTATGTATAATTCATTCAATACCACCTATGCATTGGCTTGGGGTGGTCTCTGTAGATTGTCGACAAAATGGTAGATGTGAATTCCCCTTTGTAGATATATGGGACAGTATTTTATGAACACATATTCCAGGCCAGGAGCAGAGGTGAACCACAAAGCATTGACCAAAACGTAGGTGCCTAACTATTGCTTTATTGATATGATTTTGAATGGTTTTCTTTGGATCATAATTTGGATTGAGCCAAAATGTTCTTATTGCCACATTATTTTCTCAGGTGTATTAAAACGCAGAGGAGCTATTTTTCCTCAAACACACATATAATTTTAGATTACGGTTTATACTCAATGAAGCTAGTCAGAATTGCAAATCATAAGAAACTTTGACTTGTTTGTTTTACACAGTCCCAGGGTTCTTTGGTTCTGAGCTGACAGATGAGGCCTATAAGAGACCTATTTTACTTCGGAGTCATGTGAGTGACTACGTGAAGAACCCCGCCAGGACGCATGCGTGTCATATCGCTACACGCATTGCAACGAGTCACAGCAGGGGGAACGACGTTCCCTTAGTGGCAGAATTTGAAAGCCGGGAACAGCAGGTAAGGAGACTCTGCGTTCCTTCCACTTACCTTACAGGTGGAGACATGGACCAGATCCACGAAGGCTGCGGAAAAGCTGGCGGGGGAGAACCGCGGAGTTGCGGGCAACAGCAGCCAACGGCACGCCAATCTCCCGAAATGGGAACAGCTGTGCCCAACTTCGCTCCCACACCGGCGAAGCCGGGCGGGAAAGCGAAGCAAAAAACGGACCGAATGCCAGACTCCGATGAGTCTGACTTTGAGCAGCCGCGAGCGGCCAGTGCCCATGAGCATTGGAGCCGGTTGGAGCGGCTGCAGGATGACCAGCAGTCGCGACGGCCAGTGCCCGTGAGCATTGGAGCCGGTTGGAGCGGCTGCAGGAACTGGAGCAGGAGCGGCTTCAGGAGTAGCGGCTTCAGGAGCAGCCACGACGGCCAGTGACCATGAGCATTGGAGCCGGTTGGAGCGGCTGCAGGATGACCAGCAGCCGCGACGGCCAGTGCCCGTGAGCATTGGAGCCGGTTGGAGCGGCTGCAGGAACTGGAGCAGGAGCGGCTTCAGGAGCAGCCACGACGGCCAGTGACCATGAGCATTGGAGCCGGTTGGAGCGGCTGCAGGAACTGAAGCAGCAGTGAGTGGCCAGTGCCGGAGAGCATCGGAGCCAGCTGGAGCGGCTGTTGGAGCAGGTAAGTGGCAAGGCTCCGGGAGATGGAGACTAGTCACAGGGGGCAGCTAGTAAGTCCTACAGCAGTACCTCTTGTAGGGCTGCACAGTGTTTCTCCCTCATCAGAGGAGAGTATAGGGGGTCAATTCTGGGCTGAACCTGAAGAGGGGTGCAGAACATACCCCTAGTGCACATGGGGTGCAAGAAAACCTATTGGATGACACTTACCATCAGGGAACTGCAAAACACTGAATGTTGCCAGTGTCAACCAGTGTATTTGAAACCATGGCAGAGCCAGGGACTTGAAACAACAGAAAGTTCTGAAAGTCCTAACAGCGGGAATTACGGGTTTCGCCCGCACAATAAACAAAAAAGACATGACACAAGATCACCAGGATGCACTGGCTTTATTTTGCAACTACCAATACGAGTAAACAGCATTAGAAGAAGTGCCATCCAACCGGCTTTAGACCCTAATTTGCAGGCCTATGCAAACCTGGAACCTCCAAACCACCAATATTACTATTTGGAGGCAACTTATCAAAACAGGTAAAACAACTTGACAAAGAGGGTAAAACCCTGGGGCTCATTAAAGCAACGTCTAAAAACTACTTCCTGGGGAATGCGCTAACCCTCAACACCGACCCAACTACAGATCCAGACACCAGCATCTCAACGTCCACGGAGGATGCCGAAAAAGTAACAAACCTACCAATAGTGACCATGGAGGTAGGTGGGTCTGGTTCCTTACGAGGTTGGTGGGAGATTACAATTCTATCTGGATGCATGGAATAAATTAACTACCAACACTTATATTTTCAGAAGTATAGGGTTATACCATAGAATTTATACAAAACATAATCCTCCAGTTCAGCATGTACCGAACCGAATGTTCGTGCTTACAGGCAAAGAAAAAATCAATAGCGCATGCTGAACTACAGTGCCCATATAAAAAAGGAGTAATGGAGGATATCCAACACGAATCACAGGAATTCGTGTCCAAAATCTTTATCATAAACTAGATGGTGGTTGCCACATCATCATAGATTTGACTAATTTGAATACTTTCGTACTATATATTCATTTCTGGATGGGAACCTTTGTTACTGCTAAGCTATTGATTCCTAGGTTACTACATGGCAAGCATCGTATTAAAAGATGCTTACTATACAGTACCCATTAGAGGTGACCACAGATGTTATTTAACACAATGGATCATCTGCGGTACACCCTTAACACAGTTCACATGTCAGTGACTTTGCCGAAAGAAAAGGTTACAGCCTTAATGGAGGCTTGCAGCAAAACAAAACCATCCATCAGACTGGTAGCAAGAATAATTGGCATTATAGTGGCTGCGTTTCCAGCCACACAAATCGGACCTTTACATTATCAAAAATTACAGAGGGCACACATTCGTGCACTCAAAAATTATGGGGGTCATTCTGACAGACCTATGAAGCTACCAACAGAGGCCACAATGGAACTAAAATGGTGGAAACATAACATTAGGCATTGTTCCGATCCAAACATTATCAGCTACCCATCTATGGAACTACATACTGATGCCAGTGCACTTGGATAGGATGCTACCAATTTCATCTCCAGCTGTGGGGGAGATGGAATGCACAGGAGGCATCATTATTACAAACACTGGGCATAAACTACCTGGGAATGTTGAGTGCATTCCATGGCTTTAAGTCATATTGTTCTGGGTTATCACCAGCATGTTAGACTACAAATTGACAACACCACCGTGGTAGCATATATCAACCATATCGGTGGAAACATATCGACATCATGTGACAATCTGGCCAACACAATTTGGCAATAGTGTATCCAGAGAGATATTTGGATATCAGCTACCTACTTACCAGGTAAACTGAATTTAGTGGCAGACAACAGGTCACGCTAATTCTATGAAAACACTGAATGGATGTTGGATTAAAAAAAAAAATGTATTGCTGAAATTACAGCACGGTATGGAACACCAAATATCGACCTATTCGCATCCATGCTCTCACCAGTTATCGAATTATGTTCATGGGAACCAGAACCTGGGGCAGTGGTACAGATGCATTTTCGCTGCATTGGGGGATTATTTATTTATGCATTCCCTCCTTCTGCCTCATCAGTCGGGTATTTAGGAATATACAGTAGACTCCGCGTCTGGTATTTTGATAGTACCCGATTGGCCTACTCAACCATGGGTCCCGGTGATACACGACATGGTTTTAGAACCATGCATCACCATCCATCATAGACCTAATTTACTGGTTCTTCCCGCAACAAGGGGTAGTTACCCATGTCATAATTATATAAACCTATTAATTTATAGAGTTGAAAGCACCTCTACTACACCTGGGACTGACGGACCGAACAGGGGATACTATTTCAGCGGCCCACAGACAGTCCACCAAAAAACAGTACTTGGTGTCATCAAGAAATGGGAAGTACTGTCACAACAATAAACATCACCCACAGATCTATGAACATCCCGTCTGTTCTGCAATTCCTGGCAAGCCTCCATTACGATGAGAGGCTCAGTCATAGTGCCATCAACTGCGCCAGAAGTGCTCTGCCAACATACCTGTGGCAAGGAACAGAGCGGCATTCTGTTGGGACACACCCTGGTAACCAAACTCATGAGGGGCATTTTAATGTTAATCCCCCAAGAACCAGGTATTCCCAAATATGGGATGTGAGCATTGTACTGACCATGTTAAGAAACTGGTCTCCAGCTACAGCTCTGTCCCTACAGAAACTGACTATGAAAACAGTCATGCTGATGGCCTTGGTCACGGCACAAAGGGTCCAGTCACTACAGAAACTAAGGCTGGACAACATGATTATTTCATCTGGACATTTAACTTTTCACATCAATGAAATAGTCAAACAGAACAGAAAGGGGTCAGCAGGCCTAAAAAAACAGAATTCAGGGCCTACCTGACAGATGGTCGTCTCTGTATTGTAACACACTTACTATTATATATGGAGTATACTAAGATCATCAGAGGGAAATAAATGTCACTTTAATCAGCTACAAACAGCCACTCAAAACAGTGACAGTCCAGACCATCTCTAGATGGCTAAAAAAGGTCCTAATAAAGGCTGGAGCAGACACTAGCATTTTTAAATCTCACTCCACCAGGGCTGCAGCTACATCGGCAGCTATGAAGTTGGACGTTCCTATGGACCAAATCCTCAAGACAGCAGGATGGTCAACGGAGGTAACTTTCCAACGACTTTATAACAAACCAGTCATTGAACCTGGAACATTTGCAGAAACAAATTTAAGTTCTGTAATATAATTTACCCCATAAATAGGGGCAATAATTGCTGTTAATATATTTATCGTTGGGTTTTCAATATCGTATTGATGTCTAATGATGTTAACACTATTCTCCCCATAATCAAGGCAGATGTGATGCATGGACTCGTTTCCACGGCATGAAATCACAGAGCTTCAAAATCTTCACGTAGTCACTCACGTGACTCCGAAGTAAAATAGTAAGATTAAACGAGAACTTACCAGTTGGAAGTTTGATCGTTATTTTATGAGGAGTAACGTTGAGGGATTACGTGCCCTCCGCTCCCACCCTTGATCATATACTCAACTGGTATCTCTTCTCTTCTCTTACTATGTTTAGTCATTACCGTTATCTGTGATTTCACACCGCTGCTTTGAAGAATGACACGCATGCGTCCTGGCGGGGTTCTTCACGTAATCCCTCAACGTTACTCCTCATAAAATAACGATCAAACTTCAAACTGGTAAGTTCTCGTTTAATCTTACTATTAACTCTCCCTCCGATGTGGCAGGAGGTGCTTGTCAGTAGCAGGGTGGATAATTTTGAGAGCCGGCATTCTCATTCAATCATGTACACAGGGCTCTCTCTGTGCACGAAATGAATGGACTTAAGTTCCCCAATGTCATTCTGAATGTTGATTCTCCAGTATGGCCCAGGGATTTGCTCAAATTGGTCGAGATATTACACTTTTTCAAGGCTTGGAGAACATATTTTCATTGTTTCCTTTCTTGCTTTAGAGAGAGCAGAAGAGATGGTCTGCTTTGAGAGTTTGGTGCTGGTGTTGGGCACGTAAATCACATGGCTTGCCCATCAAAGTGGACTTAGTGAAATTAGGTGGTGAATGCTGACTTAGAAGAGGATATTGACATGTTAGTGGTATTTAACTGGACACTTCATAAGTGTGTTTGCGGCTTGAACTTGAAACCATTTTACAATATCTAAAAATGAATTTACCAAAAACAAAATTACTTGTTAACATCTGTAAAATGAAAGTGATATTTCATGAAGCGTATACCACTGGGCCTATAATATTCAATTTTGGATTATGCTTTGTCAGGCAGTGAGGGCATTGTTTTATTAATGACAGGAGAAAGAACAGCCATGATTTATTGGTTGACACTTACAATACAGTATTTAGCCATAATAAACCTGACATTTACACTAAGTTGTTCTAACACAACTGCTACATTTGTTCCACTGTATTGAAAAGCCTGCCCATGCGTGCACATTGTGTTTCAATGCATTCCATACAGGGATGAATAAGGTGGCATGATGGTTGTTACTGGAACAGTAGCCAGATGTCTTAAATGTTGATATTGTAGCATGAGTTCAAATCCCAACAAGGTAAAGGAATTTAATTTTAAGTAATTAAATGAATCTTGAATAAAATGTAATTAATGGTGAACATAAAATGTCCAGCCTGTGGAGAGAGAAGTATGAACCTGTGCAGATTATATGCCACCCCAAATCTCCCTTAAACTGGTACAATTGCTTTAGTGCAGCACAATGACCCATGGCTGTATGTTGTGGTCATATTCCCATGAATATCAATCTGATGGGAGTTACTGCAATTCCTTATTTTAGTTCAAAAGTAAGTTTATTCTACATGGATAAGAGTCAGCACATGTCACTTCTATGCATCCTTTTTTGTAATTTGAGGAACAACTGAAGCTTAAATTTAGTTTGCCTTTGCTCAAAATCAGCTGGGAAGGCATGGGTACATAGAGAAGGTATGAAATAATTTCATGTGAGAACATGGAAACAACTTAAAGAAAGAATGGCAGGCACTTTAATGGTGACCAATCTTAAGCAGTGGATTACTAATTCATTGTAGAATAGCAAGGCTGAAATAGATCTTGGTGTCACATCTAATTCAAATTCCTATTAGAAAAAGTTATGATAAAAATCATCTTTATTTCTTGATTCATTAAATTGTCTTCTCTATAGTCACCGAATCATAGAGGGATAGAGCACAAAACCAGGTTCTTTGGCCTCCGAATCCAAGCCATCCATGGACCACCCATTTACACTAATCCTATTAATCACTACTCACTACTGTTATCCAATCTCATTCTACATAATCCCAAGTGTCTCAGACCTGGTTCTTTATCCATTTGCCAACACATACCCTTGTCTCAGGCCCATGTCTGTTTCCCTCTTTGCAGGAGAAACCTCAAGCTACTTGCGAGAGATTGGAGGTACAACTTCAGCTACTTAACAAAAAATATGACTTTCTCCATTACCTGGTGATAAATTTTTCACGCATACATTGCATAAAACAGCTATTCATCAGTGCCAAATGCGGATGACAACTTTAAAATATTTTCCTTGTATGCAGTGACTTTTGCCAAATTGTCCTTCATTCATCCATCAAGAAATGCATCCTGATGATGATGTCTCTCTCAAGGAGATCACATCTGCCTCTTGTGCAGCATCTCGGATTTCACACTTTGGCACGTACAACAAGTGAGGGGGGTGGGATTTCATCTAGTAGTCAAATATATCAAATGAAAACATTGGTGGAGATAAGAGCATGGAGATTCTGTACATCTGACTGCAGGACCCCCGAGTTCTATTCAGCTGGATGTAAATGCCGTGCTTTAGGCCACACCGGCCAACAGTATACTTCCAGAGCAATAGCACGTCCAAGTAACAACATTACATCCGTACGTGTGTTTGCAAAGGGACTGGCACAGTTATTCTTGAACCTGATGGACATCAACATGCGTGACAATAGCAATTGGTCAGTGTGATTTAATAAGCAACATCTTCGTCCAATTGTTGGGAGCTGGGGAGTTCTGCACTCAGTGGCACAGAATCTCCATGCTATCTCATCAGCAGGCAAGGAAACATCTTGGTGTGAGTGTGACATACCATCCACACTCCAAACCTGAAGTGCTGGGAGGGTGGTGGGGATGGAGAAAGGGAATGATAGTTGAATACTATTGACTAAACTACCCAGACTTCTTGCTGCTCCCACAGCTCTTTGCTCGTCACTCCCATCGGAGCTCATCAAAATAAAATCTATTCTTGGTGAGCAAGCTGAGCAGTGAGTTTGTCCAATATATTTGATTGCGCAGTGGCAATATATTTGATTGTTTGTTATACGCTGTCACTAATAGTGGGATGAAAATAAGATGCAGAGGAGATTGAATGTGGAGGGATTCAGAGAGTTAAATGTTGTTCAATAGATAGGGAGGGGCAAATTCATTGAGGGATTTGAAGATAATGAGAATTAAAACTGCACTATCTGAGATTAAAAAGACTGGGCATGTTCTATTAGACTATTCAAATTTCAAAACAAAATATTTTCCAATAGTCCATTCAAGAATATCAGTATTCTAGTATTGTTTAACAGTGCAATTAAAACGACAATTATGCTTAGTGTAGACATGCAGAATGGAAACTGGCCCTTCAGGCCACCAAGTCCACACTGACCATAGATCATCTGGTCATACTAGTTCTATGTTATCCCACTGCTCATTCACCCCTGACATATTAGGGTACATTTTACAGAGGCCAATTAACCTACAAACGCACACGTGTTTGGGACGTGAATTTATTTCAAATTGTTCAATAGTGCTTTTAAATGCATACTAGCAAAAGGTCACTAGGGTACATTTAAGTCCACTCCTTTCTATGCTTTGTATATACTTTTTACATCTTTCACTGCTTAAAAATAAATCTGCAAAATTTCTCCGGGATAGTGGGGATGGTCATGTAAAATTCCACAATGTCAAACCATATAATAACATTGCCAAGACTTTCAACTTTAGTTCAGTCTTGAAATATTCCTTTCATATCAATTTCTTAAAGTGTAGACCAAAGATCATAGCGCGGACCTTTGGTGTAGACAATCAGGTCCATTTTCCCCAGGGTGGAAATGTCATAGACTAGAGTGCTTAGCTTTAAGATGAGAGGGGCAAAGTTTAAAGGAGATATATGGAGCAATTTTTTTTTTACACAGAGAGCAATAGGTGCACATAAGATAAGAGTTTAAGAGAATTTTAGTTAGGCACATGGATATGCTGGGAATGGAGGTGTATGGATGACATGCAGGCAGAGGAGATTAGTTTACCTTGCTTCATGTTTGGCGCAGTCATTGTGTTCCTTTGCTGCACTGTTCTATGTTTAGTCCTTTTATAAAAATGTGTGTGCTCAAGGGGTTGAATAACCTATTGAATAATCTAAATATCGAAATTTATCAGTCAGCTATGCTTTCTACCTTATTAAGACATGATTAGACATAGTCTGACCTAATACTGTTTTATTATTTCAATATTTGTGGCATATTTAGTGTCAATAAATATAGTCTGATTATTGCAATATTTAAATGATAGATTGGAAAACAAATATTTCTTAGCAGACATTAATATTGCTCTTCAGATCTACTGGTGTCAGGTTCACATCATAAATATCTAACCTCAATACCGACAGTTTTTAATATATTTGTTGGGTGCTGACCTAATTCATTCCAAATAACTGTGAATGACGCAGGTTCAGTAGCCAAACTCTGTATTGCATTCCAAATTCTCATAAACTTCTCCAAAATTGATTTCTAACCTCAATTGTTATGCTTTTGAGTGTTAATTCTATGTTCTTGTCATTAATATACCATGTCACTATTTAGCTATGTCAAGGTTGTGAATACTTCTTTTGGCCAATCTCTACGTTTCACTACTTTAGAGACAATTCTACAACTTTTTGGCACAATATGGGGATATGGGGAGAAGGCAGGAACGGGGTACTGATTGGGGATGATCAGCCATGATCACATTGAATGGTGGTGCTGGCTCGAGGGGCCATATAGCCTACTCCTGCACCTATTGTGTAATATATTCTAATCATTTATTATGCTTCACATGCACTAAATTGTTTTCCATAGTAAAATATGGCCATTTGAACATGATCATTAAAAAAAGTGAGTATCCTTAATGTAAAATTGGGACATTGTTTGCTATAAGCAGTGCTGTGAACAGTATATCATTGTTTAAATCTGCCCTTGCACCATAAACTGTTGATATTGAGTGCCACAAATCTAGTCTGCAAATATGGCAGTGAACAGGATATCAGGTCTTGAGTGCATAGAACAAGCAATTGGTTGTTCTTGAATATTTAAGTTAGGAAGCTATATTGCAGCTCAATAAAATGTTGGTTAAGAGAGGCACAGTGGCACAATAGTAGTGTACTGCCTTACAGTAACCGGGTTCGATCCTGATTACGGATACTGTCTGTACGGAGTTTGTACATTCTCCCTGTGACCGCATGGGTTTTTTCCAGGTGCCCTGGTTTCCTCCCACACTCCAAAGGCATACTGCTTTGTAGGTTAATTGGCTTTGGTATGTTGTACCTGTAATATTTTCCCTAGTGTATGTAGGTTAGTGTATGGGGCGATCACTGGTCAACGTGGACTCAATTGGCTTAAGGGCCTGTTTCCGCTTTGTATGTCTAAAGTCTAAAGCTACAGTTGGAACATTGTGTGTCATTGGTTGCAATGTTACATGAAAGATATGGAGGCTTTGACGAGCGTGTAGAAGAGGATGTTGCCTGGATTGGAGTGTATTTGCTATAAGGTGAGCTTAAGACAAACTGGGACTTCTGCTAGAGCATTGGAAGCTGAGGGGTGACCTGACAGAGGCATATAAAATTATGAAAGACATATGGTAGATTGTCAGTGTCTTTTTCTGAGAATGGAAATATCAAATGCTCAAGGGCATATGTTTAAGATGAGAAGGAGAAAATGTTAAATTTTTAAATACTTTTTTTGTACAGATGGTGGTAGGTGCTTTGAACATGCTGCTGGGAAAGTAGTAGGAGATACAATAGCAAGTTAAAAAGGATTTAGACAGACACATGAACATATGGGAAGTGGAGGGATGTGGACCTTGTGCAGGCAGAGGGAATGAGTTTAAATGTCATCAATGTTGGCACAGATATTGTGGGCTCAATGGCCAGCTCCTGTGATGTAGTGACAGACTGTGATGCCGCACGTATCCTCCAGCAGCAGGCCTGGCCCGCCCACCTCCACCAAGAGGGAAGCCGCTGACCCTTCCCTGCTCCTTCCCTAGGCAGATGAAGATATCCAAGATGGACGCAAGGAACAAAGGGCTGGTAAGCAGACTGACTGCAGGAGGCAGTACAGTGGACTTTGATGGAAGCGGGCTGCTGGACGTCCTGCAGCAGCCTGGGGCTTGGCGGGATTGGGGCCACTACAAGAGTCCGAGCATGTGGGCAGCAATGCAGTGTATCACGATGATGGAGTGGCCCACTGTAAGCCCTGCAGCAGCCTGGTGCTCGGCTGTTTCAGGCGCATCTCCAAAAGCCGAACATGTGGATTGGACACGACTTGCCACTGTACAGAACGATGAGGCAGCAGTGGAGGATACCAATGGCTACACTTCGCCAGACTGGCCTGTAATGCACCAGGTCAACAGACCTTCATGGCAGCTTACAAACTCTGCACATAACTGGGACATGAAAATGACGACAAAATGACTCTTTTATACTGTTCCAGTGTACTATTCCTATAAGATGCGCTTATGTATAGTAATACTTTTACTGAAGTGTATGCAAAAAATAATCTCACTGTACCTCACTCCATATGACAATAAAGTATCATTGAACCATTAAGGATATTTAATCAATCAGAGCTCAAGGGACTGAAAAGGTGTATATTAAACTCGATAAATTGAATTGTGTACTAAAAGAAAAGGCTGGAGTCGGAAAGAGTTAGACGCATAAACTTTTTTTCTTATGCAATAAAGGAAAGAAACCATATTTTGAATACTTTTTAGTACCTGTTCTGTTTGGCAGGAACGAATTACATAAGAATTACATTGAATATACACGAGGACAGTCTAGTTTGCTAGTCCGTGTTGGCGAACATCCTCTACTCACTCCTCAAGCCTTTCCTCCTCTAAATCTGCCTGCAGATCTCCATTCCCTTCTCCCTCACGATTGTTCAAAATCCCCTGACACAAATTCATATTATTAGCTTCAATCACTCAATGTGGTACTGAGTTACACATTCTGAATTCCCTATTGGACTTTTTGGTGACCATCTTCTATTGGTGGCATCTAGTTATGCTCTTACCCTGAAATGAAAACATACTCTCTGCATCCATTTTATCAAAATAATTTTATCATTTAAAAGACCTCTATTAGATCACCATTCCAGTTTCTCTTCTCAATAAAGTCTAGTCTCTTCATCCTACCTCAATGCGCATACCTATTCATCTTCTCTACCGCCTCTGCAACAATACAGGATGCAATACTCCAACCAAGCTTTAATACTGGTTTAGTTTTAACCATTTGTGCTTTGTTTGCTTTCTCATTGGTGCAACTTTGAGTAATTGTGCTCAAAGACTCCACCTTTTAATTAATAAGGGACCTCCATATTCTGCCTATAAAATATGTTATCTTCCAATTATCTTTGTTTAATCTCATCTGTCAACTATTTGTCCATTTTTTAAAGTTCATTAAGTTCCTCCTGTAATTTTAATTTTCGTGATACAGCATGAAAACAGGCCCTTCAGCACTATCAGTCACCTGTTCACACAAGTTCTATAGGATACCACTTTCTCATCCACTCCCCACACATTAGAGGGAATTTAACAGAGGCTAATTAACCTCTTTGGGATGTGGGAGGAGACCCACATAATCATAGGGAGAATGTGCAAACATAACATTGACAGTACCTGACATCAGGATTGAACCCGCGTTTCTGGCGCTGTGAGTCATATTCCTCAGTATTAAGAACTTTCTGCCAATCTACTGGCATCAGCAAAGTTTGTAGATTATCATCCTGATTTCAAAATCGGAATCATGAATTTAAGTGGTGGTCCAGCCCTGCCTTTTCTAGAACACTACCGCCCCACCTCCTTCCACTTGTTCCCCTCATTCTCTGTTTTCTTGTCCTGAAGCTGGGTTGTGATTCATTCTGCTGCTTGGCCCCTAACTCCATTCTCTGGCCTTATTTATTTCTCCATTATGAGGCACCTTGTGGAATGCCTCTTATAAATAGAGATAAATTACATCAACTACATTAGGGAGGCACAAGGAGCTGCAAATGTGGAATCCTGAGCAAAAAATAAATAAAGCACTGGAGGAACTCAACTTGAATCAGGCAGCATCTGTGGAGGGAAATGGAGAGACGATGTTATGGAATGGCACCCTTCTCCTACTACATTATGACCATCTATTTTCTCTACCTCTTTAACAAGCACAATAAGTTTCATGAAGCAAAATCTTTTTTTCTGAAATCTATATTGATTATTTGTTTTTTTGCTTTTTGATTTTGAATGTTAGGATTCCATTATTTTTCTAACTACTGATGTTAATTAAAATTACAGGAGGAACTTAATGAACTTTAAAAAATGGACAAATAGTTGACAGATGAGATTAAACAAAGATAATTGGAAGATAACATATTTTATAGGCAGAATATGGAGGTCCCTTATTAATTAAAAGGTGGAGTCTTTGAGCACAATTACTCAAAGTTGCACCAATGAGAAAGCAAACCAAGCACTTGACCAGCCAATAGTGGTCATTTTGATTCCCTTTTTTAAATAAATGTCACAACAGCTATTTGCTCCTCTCTGTCACCACATTTTTTCTAATGAATTATTAAATATTTGTAATAATATCTCTGCTATCTCTTCCCCAGAGTTTTTACAACTGTGTTGGTGTAATCCATTTGGACCAGGAATTTATTCTGTAAGCTTAATTATTTATTAAATATATCCCCTTATTCCAATTTAAATGCATCTATTGTGTTACTCATTTTCTCATTAGGTCATGTGCCCTGATCATTTTACCAGGTATACAAATCATTGGTAAATACCTGGTTAGACTTATGTTGTTAAAAGGGTATTAAGACTAACACAGATAAGACTTAACTTGCCACAGCAAATTTAATTCACAGCTAGCATAGAAATGCAGCAACTTTAGTGTTCACAGAATTTCAATTGTATTGCAGGGCAGCAAAAGGCCATTTTCATACAGCAAAACATTACAAAGTTTGTATTTCACATTTATCCATGCAATGCTCTTACTTGAATGTTTTGTATTACTCGTGCATAGTGTCAGTGATAGGAATTCCATTATTTTGAACGCATATAATGGCCTGTTATTGAATAACAATTATGTTATTCAATAAGAAATATATCCATTAATATTGGCTTTTCATAAAAGAACTAAAACTTGCTTTGTTTCTTATTTAGCTTGCTTATCCTATTTTGTTGTTTTCAATATAATTTCAACATCAATTAAATCAATATGTTTTAATTTCCTGTCAATATCTACTTATAATTCTGAAAGTAGTTATAATGGTAATATACAATTTAGGCAATTAACAAAGATTAAATGAAAACAAAGTGTCTATCTTCTGCACTAAAAATGTCTGTCAGCAAACCAATATCTTGCTTCTGTTTACCATCCATGTCCCACCGTCTATGGCAGTAATAAGTCACTTCACAAAAATGGGGGGAGGGTTTAGTGGAAGGACTTTCCCACTACAGACATCTTAGAAAGTGGCATGAGATTCTAACTGTTTGCTTCCCCAAAAGACAGGGGACAGATGCTTAACATCAGACCATTAATCCCTAGCCCAGGTAGATGTGACAGCAAAAAACCCAAAAGAATGAGCCCTTTGCCTCCACTCTATGTATGCGTTGCAATTTACTGCTGCTTTACAGAACAAGGTCAAGCCATTATAAACTTGGCAATCATTGTGCAGCTGGAAAACAATGTGCATGATAAGCAGAAATCCAAACCCTCATAGCACTAATTAAACGAGTGCCCACCAGGAAAAACACAAATTATCACATTAGAAATGTTTTTTTTGTACCCCGATGCACATTTTTACCCATGTGCTCAGTACTTCATATGTCTATTGAATACTTCTGTTTGTATCATCCAACATTACATTTTCCACTGCTGCATTAGCATCACTCTTTGCCTTAAAGCCCCAGCTAAGTCTGAATTCTTTTCACGTAAGGAGAATCTTCATCCTTCTCAGACACAGCCGACTGCTCCCCTGCAGGAGACCTGAAGTATCATTAACTATCAGAGACACTCCAGGCAGAAGTTGAGGCTCTTGTGTCTAAAAGCCTTCCTGTCTCCTATCAAAATTCATATCCTGTCATAGTTCTAGGAGCAGAAAGGCTTCTCATTATGGCATCATTCCCTCTTGGAAGAAACAGTGATTGCTGCACTGGTGGCTTCTGAAGGCAAGGATGTAATTTAGCAAAATAATGTACCATGCTGATTAATTTAATGTAGCCCATGACTAATTATGGTAATTCATTACATCTACAATTAGGCTAAGTAATTTATTGCACTGCAGTCTCATAAAGCACAGGATTTATATCGAGTTTTGAATGTCACCCAAAGGACATTTCCGTACCTTGTCTTTACTGAAGCGGAATCAGCCTGCCAGCTGAGACGAGCAAAAACCATTCTTACTGCATCATGTTTATACTGTGAGCAGAATGTAGGTACGATGAGGTTTCTGCTCTTAATATCTTCCTTTGTTCAATTACACCTCTGTGATTACTTGGTATGCAATTTCCATTTTTGTCTGCAAATGCATATGAATTCCATCTAATGTAAGCATCTGAGACCTTAACCACTGCAGTGCAATAATTTAAAAAAAAAATCTGAATAATTCCTCTTGGCTCTAGTGATTACAAAAACAATTCGATAATAAAATTATGCTGTATGCCATGTGATCTGAATAAACCTCAATCAGCCGGTCGATCTTACCTGAACCCCAGATTCCTATATTTATGCAATTTAAAAAATGCAAACATGGTATATTTTGAAATACAGCTCCTGATGTACCCTGCAGCAGTGTTAGCACTTACAATTGTGCACTTCTGAGACTAATTTGTTTAGCTGATCACCATTCTTCTGACATCCCTGCAAATGTTACCCTTCTTTTTCAATCAAAGGCACAGCAGGGTGTGCCATCTGTCTGGCACAGTCCTAGTTCCCATTCCCAACACTATTTTGCACTGGTAATTTCATTGCAGCAGCAAAGGTTGGCATTTCCTTGAAATCTGCTCCTAATACCACACTTCAGTTACAAATACACAGGTTCCTTCTCAGGCTTATCCTCCTCACCTTATGTACTGCTGCTAAAGCGGCCCCTGAAGAATGAGCAGATGATCAGCACCACAAGCTGCAACCACAGGGATCCACCATATTACTTTGCTCTCTAGACTAGAAATGAACATTCGGCTCATCACCTTACCTTTTTCAAACATCCCTTTTGTTTTGGTGCATTCTAATGTAGTCATTACATATTTGTGGTAACATACGTTATATTAAAGGTTATGAAATAGGAACAACATATTCATGAAAATGTTATTCAAATTATTACAGAACATTTATTAGTTTGGTCTGCTCTTTAGATATGATTGCTAGATTAACTGAGGAAAGATGATTTAATATAAACAAACAATCGTCACTTATATATTTCATTGTATTCAACTAACTCTTTCTATGATGTTCAAATGAAAAACTGTCAAAATGTTTAAAAAAGTTATACAACCCCATTAAAATACGCATTATGTACCATAAGTTACCACTTCTGGTTTAATGGGTAAAATAACGATTACCCATTCTACTCTGTACTCTACTCAGGTAAATAAACATTGAAGTTGATAAATCTTTCTTAGTTAAAGCATCTCAGCTGTGTTTTTAACAATATGAAACAAAGTCTAAACTTTGTGCAAAATTATATATTTGTTTGAATGTAGTAAATGATTCAGTAGTTTTTTTTCTGATTATAAGTTTTCATCTGCTCTGAACATAATGTAATTTTATCAGATTCTGAAAGAAATACATTTATACTGGAAACAATTTTTTTTTCCTCAATACATCACAATGCTACCTCCCTAAGGTAGTCAATACCTTTTATGCAACTTTTTCAATATTATGTATGAAGTAAAGCAAACTCTTATTACACCAAACATAGATATATCAGTGATTTATTTTTCAATATTGTGGAGGTTTTAATTATTAGATGCAGTATTTGCCTATTAACAATAGCCTTTCCTCCAAGATGTTGAGAATTGAAATATCTACAAAAGGTGGCTTCATATTTTACTGTTATAGCTTCAATGATTTTTATTAATTTTCTTAGGCATGGCTGGGTTTGATTTATTCTCTTCAATCTTGCGCTGTAATATTGGTCACTCAATTGAAAACAAAACTCCAATATAAACAAAACATTAATAAAATATATTTTCTAACCTTAATAGATAATAAAAATAAAAATAAAGTACATAGATATTGAAAGAGGCATAATCACAAATAAAACGTTGTTTTAACGTGCATTCAGAAGTGATCGCTGCTGGACCACCAATTTCTATCTTCATTGAAGCATTCATAAATAATGGGGTAAAGCCAGATACAGTAAAAAGAATGGAATAAATCCTGACACCGAGAACCAACAGTCGGCCTCTGTAGTGTATTTTGCCTTTGCTAAATATCCATTGATTTTAATGAAACATAAACATTATACACATTGGCAAGTTTAATTGTTTGTGAATCTATTTTATATAAATGCATTGAAATAAAGTTAGTTATGTGTGAGTTGCAAAACAATTCTTTATGAAAGTCCTACCTTTGATCAATGATAAAGTGGAAATAAATTACTAATGTCTTATTATTCGTCATTTATTTCCTCCACCTGCTAACATTTTCACTGACTCCAGCAACTACCCTTGATGTTTGAGCGTAATGATTCTAAGTGTTGATTCTAAACACTAATTTGATCTATTTTTAATTCTGTATCATCCATAAAATATTTATTTCTTGTGGTGGCTAGAATGTAAAATATAATTGTATATTTTGCATGTTTTAAAATGAACCAGAAACTAAACAAATAAAAAAATAATTAACATAAATAAGGAAGACTGATTAATAAGGGTTAACTGAGTTTAATATATTCATGGTGTCATCTTCATTTTTGTGCTGGGTAATGCTCTGCAACTTTTGCAGGATAAATATGCTAGCCATGTAGAGACTTTTCAAATAAATTTCTTAATTACAAACTATGTAACCAGGATGGCAGACATACACAGGCAGACTTACAAATAAAGTTTAATGGAGAATTGTGCATTATGATCATATTTATTAATAAACAAAGAGACACTGAAAAAATGTTTATTTATTCAAGTTAATCAACAGGTAAAATTATTTTTCTTGTTAAATTCAAGATTTACACCAAAACCTGAGATTTTCAGCACAAATGTTATGAGAGTTAACTGCAACTAAGCATCTTAATGAATTTACGATCTGTCAAAAAGTATGTTTATAAGTATTAAAAAATTATTGGAAGAAAATGTTATCCTCTTTAAAATTTGAGATTAACAGGCCATATGGCATCATAATCATTTACTTCACCTTGTTGTGTTCAATTACTACAATCAACATACCAGTTTCCAAATTAATCATAACACAGTAATTTCATTAGTTACACAGCAGGCATTTAAATTATTAGCATAACAACAGTTTGCACACAATTAAACTTTATTTGAACCGTAAAATTTGCAGACTGGAACATTAGAACAAGATTCAATAAAGTGAAACAGACAAGACAGAAAACAGTGCTTACAGTTACTTCAAGATACTCTGGGGGAAAGGAAGGAAAATCAGCCTCATCCCCTTCGATTTTGAGTTTGTCTACAATTGATTAAGTTGTAATGACAGGTCTTGAAACCAATGCAAATATACTGGCTAGGTATTCACCAAAGATGTTATATAAAGCTGGTATGAAGTCACAAATATATTGAGTTGTTCGTGCTGCAAAGCGCAGAAAAATAAAAATAATGCATCAGTAAAATTATAGAAAATAATTACAATAATGAGGAAATAATTTAATTAAACACTTAGCTGCTTCTTGAGTTTCACATCTGTGGTAAGAGGATAGATTATTTTGTTAATAAGATGATGCTATCTTTGTGATAAAATAAGCTGGGGAACAAAACTAGTGGGTGCAAACTCCCTCTCCTGGCAATGGACAGAGAAGCTTTGCATGACCTTCTATCTAGCTTATAAAATCCCTTTGTGCAGAATAAAACGTCATATAGGTAGATAGGAATGGCAGGGGAGGTGGGATTAGTGCCTATATGTGTATGTGGTGGGGAGGGGGGGAGGGAATGGACAATATAATTGAGGTCTGCAGAAAACTACTGCCATCTAGTGTTTTCTTCCAATATACAATAGCTGGTATACCCCATTATCACGTGATGCTCACTTGACGCATTTCAAATCTGCTCTGAAAATAATAAGATATTTATCAAATTTTATCAATGGTCGTCTGAAATGAGTTGAATGCATGCATCAAATACTTATATTTTCTGGTTTCTTTAAATGCAATAATTTCATTATCAGTCAGAATACTTCTACACTCAGCTGAGAGAAGTCTTGCCCCCTCCTCCCACCTCATTTCTTTGCACAGCTGAATGCTTCTAGTAATTTTAAAAATTATTATGAATCCTTCATTTTTCTAGAATGTTGTTTTACTGTAATAGATAGATCAAACTGTTATTTTTGTTTTGTTTATCTCTGAGAATATTTTGCTAATGGAAAAATGTGCCTTGAGGTCTTTTGAGTAATTTTGCCAGGTCCTCAAATTTTAGCACTGGAATGACTATTTTTAGGCTATATAATATCATATTTCATTTATTTATACAATACATTTTGATTACCAGAATTGCATATGATTTTTCTATTCAAATACCATAGGGACTTTAAAAGGAAGTAGCTTCATTGTAAAAAGGTCAATTTCCAGTTAGCAATATAATCCATGTGCTACAGATAGAGTATTTCTTCATGAAGATATTTTTCAGGAATATTTGACAGGTGAAATATTCTCATTTAGTCACAGAGGGCAAAAGAAGAGCATTAAATCAATAAAATGCAGAAACAGCCCCAAAGCAGTTATCTTTTCTCATTTGGTAAATAATTCCATGGTTTGTTTTGACAGCTCACAACGGGAAGATGCATAAGTCTGTCTCCTAACATAAAAACTATTTCAAAACTACAGAATGAAACCTTGACAAGAATGCTTTCTATATAAACGATATGGGAATAAGGTACTTATGGTCTATTATACTGAGATTCAATTAAAATGTACTTACCCAGACCTTCTCAAATATTGTACATCT